>NC_134884.1:465000-497500 GCF_041734735.1 Babylonia areolata
GAGACACGGGAAAGAGAGGAGAAAGACAGGAACAGACACAGGAACAGACACAGAGACACGGGAAAGAGAGGAGAAAGACAGGAACAGACACAGGAACAGACACAAAGACACGGGAAAGAGAGGAGAAAGACAGGAACAGACACAGGAACAGACACATAGACACGGGAAAGAGAGGAGAAAGACAGGAACAGACACAGGAACAGACACAAAGACACGGGAAAGAGAGGAGAAAGACAGGAACAGACACAAAGACACGGGAAAGAGAAAGCCAGACGAGTGTAGAGTTGGCCCACACTCACACTCCCACCCACACTCCCACCCACACCCACACTCACACCCACACCCACCACGTGCGTGCCCCCAACCCCCCAAGCTAAACAAAACAAAAACCGGAAGGTTTTTTTTTCTTCTTTTGGCCTGGCCTGGTTATGTAGTTTATGAAATGGACAGCGTATGGTTCTCTCTCTCTCTCCCTCTCTCTCCCTCTCTGTCTCTCTCCCCCTCTCTCTCTATCTCTGTCTCTCTCTGTCTCTGTCTCTCTCCCTCTCTCTCTCCCTCTCTCTCTGTCTGTCTCTTTCTCTCTCTGTCTCTCTCTCTCTCCCTCAGGTCTGGTCTCTTGAAAGAAGAAACAACAGTCATGTTGGCAGAGTGAGGGAAAGGTGCATGGCTGCTCACTGTGATCCCAGCTGTACACGTTGTGATGACTGATCACGATACTACCCTCAACCACAGATCCAAACTCGTCATCTACAAACACAAGGTCATTTACAAACAACAGATTATGCCTACCTATGTAAAGCGCACTGAAAACCGCTGTTAGGCGCTCATCATTTGTTTCCTGTGTCATTTAGTCAGGCTTCAGTCACACACACACACACACACACACACACACACACACACACACACACACACATATATATATATATATATATATATATATATATATATATATATACGCACACACACACGCACGTACAGCGCGCGCGCGCACACACACACACACACACACACGTGCCGTTGAGATTTCTTCCCCTCCCTCCTCTCCATCCTCCCCTTCCCCAGACAGCGGCCACTTGGTTCCTAGCCGGCGAACAACCACACCATCCCCACCACCACACCCCTCTCTCCTCCCAGCCAAACCAGGGGTCGACAACTGCACCACGTTGTCTCCCCTGTCATGTCACGTGTTCAATTCTGACAACACACCGGCGTCAGGTAGGTCATAACCAACTGTTTATGGCTGGTTCATCATGTTTCTGTTTCCTCAGGCTGGTGAGGTCTGTCTGTCTATGTATCTGTCTGTCTGTCTATGTATCAATGTATCTTTCTTTCTTCGTTTATTGTCGCTATATTTGTCGCGAGATATCTATATGTAGATACGTGTGTGTGTGTGTGTGTGTGTGTGTGTGTGTGTGTGTGTGCGCGCGCGCGCGCACGTGTGTGTGTGTACGTGCGTGTGTATAGTTATATATATAACTATATATATATATATATATATATATATATATATAGAGAGAGAGAGAGAGAGAGAGAGAGAGAGAGAGAGAGAGAGAGTTATATATACATTTTGTTTTTCTTGTCACTTTTTTTTTATCAATAAATGTGATTGTTGACAACACAGTCGTCGGAAACAAAAGCCAGTAGCTGGGGGTGTTATTTGTCGTGCCGTGTTCATCACAAACAGGATGTTGTGTGTGAGGGCGTTCCTCGCCCTTTGTTTGTTCGCTGGTCTTTTTCTTTTTTCTTTTTCTTTGTTTCGTTGTTTTTCACCAACATCTGCAGACATTTCTGTCCGTCGCTGCCGTGTGGTGTGAGGGAGGGCAACGACCCCTAGGTTATCTGCCTTCAGGTGGGTGGAACAGGGGTCTTGTCTTGTCTTGTCTTTTGTTTCGTCTCTCGGCTCGTCTCGTCCTGTTGTCACAACTTATTTCTCTGTGTGAAATTCAGGCTGCTCTTCCCTGGGAGAGCTCGTCGCCACAGTACAGCGCCACCCTTTTTCTTCTTTATCTTCTGCCTGTAAGTGTACTTGATTTTTCAATCAAAGTGATTTTTTTAACAATTTGCCAGGGACAAGCCTTTCGTTGCCGTGGGTTCGTATACGTGCGCTGGGAGCATGCTACACACGGAACCTCGGTTTATTGTCTCGCCCAAATGGCTGTACAGTTCAGTGACGTCAGATGAGAACAGTGGAAGATTGGATTGCTTCCCCTCACCTCCACTGGCCTCCCGTGATCATAGCGCCCCCTATTGTATGATAGTTGTGTCCGACTGTGACCATCAGAACAGCAGAGGAGGCAACTGCTGTCCCGTCTATCTGAGTTACAAGTTGATAGTAGTGAACATTGTCTTGCCCAGGTTACATCCCCAAAGGCTAACTAGCCCCCAAGGCTGCAGCACTAAGAGCCAATGCAATCTTGTCTGTTAGTTTGAGAGTTCTTTTTTCACCAAGACTAAGCTGTAAAAGAATTCCCAGTGCAGTGGAGAAACCATTGATAATGCAGCTGTCTGCTGCTGGGCCAGCTGGAAGCATTGTATTAACCTGACATAAAGCGGGCGTTGAGCCGAGCCACACTGAGTTGTTCAAAGTATACACCATTCATTCTCCCTCTGTCTGCTCATCGGATCATTCACACATAATGGTCGGTCAGAACTGGCCGCAAAGCTTTCAAATCAGTAGTCAGTGACTGTCCAATCATCAGTCAGTACTGTCCAGTCATCAGTCAGTACTGTCCAATCATCAGTCAGTACTGTCCAATCATCAGTCAGTACTGTCCAGTCATCAGTATCATCAGTCAGTACTGTCCAGTCATCAGTCAGTACTGTCCAGTCATCAGTCAGTACTGTACTGTCCAGTCATCAGTCAGTACTGTCCAATCATCAGTCAGTGACTGTCCAATCATCAGTCAGTACTGTCCAGTCATCAGTCAGTACTGTCCAGTCATCAGTCAGTACTGTCCAATCATCAGTCAGTACTGTCCAGTCATCAGTCAGTACTGTCCAATCATCAGTCAGTACTGTCCAATCATCAGTCAGTACTGTCCAATCATCAGTCAGTACTGTCCAGTCATCAGTCAGTACTGTCCAATCATCAGTCAGTACTGTCCAATCATCAGTCAGTACTGTCCAGTCATCAGTCAGTGTCGCTTCAGCTGCTCTTGGTTCCTTCCAGACCATGACATCACACTGCCAAACCTGAACTCTTCCAACCGACTTTTCTACAGACAGACAGACAGACAGACCGAAAGACAGACAGACAGAAGAAGACAGACCGACAGACGTGTATATATCCAAACAAACAAGCTGACAGAGGAGACGACAGAGGAGCAGAAGTGGCAGGTAGCGCAAGAGACAGAGAGACAGAGAAGTGGGGAGACAGGGGGAGACAGGGGGAGAGCGGCGGGAGTGGCTGTGAATCAATTGTTGTTGATGCAGCACACAGCAGGCAGAATGCAGGCAAGCAGCGGCAACAACACACACAACAGCGCCCAGAGCTGGAGGAAAAATCTATGAAAATAGCTCAGGGCGAAATACCAACCTATCACTTCCCAGAGCCTCGGGAAAGGGCAAGGCACACAAAGCTCAGATTCAGGTTACTTAAAAAGCTACAGAGAGAGAGGGAGAGAGAGAGAGAGAGAGAGAGCAAAACATAGAAATGACGACAGCACTTCGACAAGATCGCACACAACTTGATGGAGACTGAGGCGGCCTCCCAAACAATTCACGGTCTGTTAAAAAAAAGGTTCGGGGACTCCACCCTAATCTGGTCATTATTTCAAGGCATCCTCCGTCACACAAAATAAATATACACCGATTTTCTTCTATATACATGATAAAGTCAGTCTGCGCTTGCGCGGTGGGCGTCAATGGTGTGCAGGAAATGACGTCAGATCAGAGGATGGGAATGACCTGAATTAGAGGTAGATGTAATGATCTGGAGAAAAAAAACCCTCTGTCCCTGCATGTTTTAATGGCATGTCGCTTTCGTGTTTCGTGGTTTTTCAAATGCTCCCCACCCACCCCACCACACTCCCCAATCCACAGACACCCCCCCCCCCCACCCCCCCTCCAACCACTCTCTCTCTGCCTGAACGCCGCACACGTGTGTGCTCGAGTGTGAGCATATACATAAATATATAAACATATATATATATATATATGTGTGTGTGTGTGTGTGTGTGTGTGTGTGTGTGTGTGTGTGTGTGTGTGTGTGAGAGAGAGAGAGAGAGAGAGAGAGAGAGAGAGAGAGAGAGAGAGAGAGAGAGAGAGATGCCATGTTCGAAGAGAGAGGGAAAGTGACAGACAGCCAGAAACACCAGATAAACAGAAAGGCAAACAACCAACCAACGTACAGGAAATCAGACAGGCAATCAGAAACACACAAAGACACACACACACACACACACACACACACACACACACACCGACCTTCAGTGAAGGAGAAGTTCCGCAGGTCACTGGCGCGGTGCCTGGCCGTGTAGAACCACTCGGAGCTGTTGCCCAGGTAGTCATACTCCACGCTGAGGTCCTTGACGTTGATGTCGCCCCGCCCTGTGCGGTAGGCGTAGGGGCAGAACAGGTAGTAGTCTTTGAACTCGCCCTGGTCGTAGCAGTTGCCCGCCGCGAAGATCTCGGGGTCTCCCTCCACCATGGAGCGGACCTGGGTGAAGAAGAAGTACTCAGAGGCCAGCAGCTGGGGGTTGCCCTCTTTCCAGATCCGCGACAGGAAGTTGGCCCGGTTCACCGCCACCAGGGCCTGGGCCTTGAAGCGGTTCAGGCCGTACTGCTTGATGACGCCCTGTCGGGACACGAGACACACAGTCAGTTCCCTGGATAACCCTTAGGGGGTTCAGGTACTGATGACCCCCTGTCGGGACACGAGACACAGTTATTTCCCTGGATAACCCTTAGGGGGGTCAGGTACTGATGACCCTCTGTCGGGTTCCCTGGATAACCCTTAGGGGGTCAGGTACTGATGACCCTCTGTCAGGACACGAGACACAGTTAGTTCCCTGGATAACCCTTAGGGGGGTCAGGTACTGATGACCCTCTGTCAGGACACGAGACACACAGTCAGTTCCCTGGATAACCCTTAGGGGGGTCAGGTACTGATGACCCTCTGTCAGGACACGAGACACACAGTCAGTTCCCTGGATAACCCTTAGGGGGTTCAGGCCCCCAGTGCCTGCTTCATCACAGTGAACTGTGTGTGTGGTTCACCTGTAGCACTGTGTGTGTGTGTGTGTGTGTGTGTGCGTGTGTGTGTGTGTGTGTGTGTGTGTGTGATCGTGCATGCGTACGTGCATGGGTGTGTGTTTGCGTGTGTGGATTTGTGTGTGCGTGTTTGCGTGGGTGTGTTTGCACGCGCGCACGCGTGTTTGTGTGTGTGTGTGTGTGTGTGTGTGTGCGAGGGCGCGCGCGTGTGTGTGTGTGCGTGTGTGTGAACCCATCAAACTAAAGGTTATGTTTCCTATCGGAACGAATCGTGGCGATGTTTT
This sequence comes from Babylonia areolata, assembly GCF_041734735.1. Lineage (NCBI taxonomy): Eukaryota > Metazoa > Mollusca > Gastropoda > Neogastropoda > Buccinidae > Babylonia > Babylonia areolata. The sequence goes on from NC_134884.1 coordinate 470,496, forward strand.
CACTTTCAATAATCCTTTTGTAGCAGGTTCATTTAAATATTTCAGCATGGAAGGCCAATATTTTGACTTCCATAATCAATGTGTTGTTGGTTCATCTAAATATTTCAGCATGGAGTTTATTGTAACAATTTCTTCTTGTTTAATCTAAATATTTCAGCACTGACTTCATTAGAACAGATACATTTTGCATGTTGAACAAATTAGGCCTGTATATAGGCATGCACTGAATGCGACATCCATTGTTGGAAGTGGCTCGAAAACGAAATCTCTCAAAATATGTTGGGAACTCATTTAATTCAATAGATATACCAACTGTTTTGCATGGTTGCGAAATGTGGGGAGTGAAAATGCAGCCATTCCAGATGAATTCCAATACACGTGTTGTTTTTTTCAAACATTTATTCCGATCTGGAGAATCAGGCACCAATCCTACGTCGGTGTTTAATCATCAAAACAGAGAATGGTGAGGATTTCGGTTGATACATCGACCAACTTCAATCATCAAAACAGAGAATGATCAGGATTTGGGTTGATACATCGACCAACTTCAATCATCAAAACAGAGAATGATCAGGATTTGGGTTGATACATCGACCAACTTCAATCATCAAAACAGAGAATGGTCAGGAGTTGGGTTGATACATCAACCAACTTCAATCATCAAAACAGAGAATGATGAGGATTTGGGTTGATACATCGACCAACTTCAATCATCAAAACAGAGAATGGTCAGGAGTTGGGTTGATACATGACCAACTTCAATCATCAAAACAGAGAATGATCAGGATTTGGGTTGATACATCGACCAACTTCAATCATCAAAACAGAGAATGATCAGGATTTGGGTTGATACATCGACCAACTTCAATCATCAAAACAGAGAATGGTCAGGATTTGGGTTGATACATTGACCAACTTCAATCATCAAAACAGAGAATGATGAGGATTTGGGTTGATACATCAACCAACTTCAATCATCAAAACAGAGAATGATGAGGATTTGGGTTGATACATCGACCAACTTCAATCATCAAAACAGAGAATGATGAGGATTTGGGTTGATACATCGACCAACTTCAATCATCAAAACAGAGAATGATCAGGATTTGGGTTGATACATCGACCAACTTCAATCATCAAAACAGAGAATGATCAGGATTTGGGTTGATACATGACCAACTTCAATCATCAAAACAGAGAATGATGAGGATTTGGGTTGATACATCGACCAACTTCAATCATCAAAACAGAGAATGATCGGGATTTGGGTTGATACATCGACCAACTTCAGAAATACGCCTGTAAATCATACACCTGCGCTATGTGCACTTGGTAAATAAAGAATGGATTCTCATATCGCCATGATTATACAGCATCAAAAATAGTATACCAGAAACTGGATTTGATTGTGTCTTGGCTTCAGTCCTTTTCGAAGAAGAGTAGTTTGTTAAAATATCAGTCATAAAAGGAATACAGTTATACTTGGGTGTGGCGTAACACCTTGGAAAATAATTAATAGACGCTTATTTTATAGAAATTTTAATACGAAGTTTGTTAAAAATTTCAGTCAGGAAAAAAATATAATAATATTCGGGTGTGGTGTACTACTTTGGAAATGATAAAAGACGCTTCTTTTAGAGAAATTTTCACGCGAACTTTAGGAGAGAGAAAAAATCCACCCGATAGTTAAATCTTATCCAGTCAGTCCAGGTGTAGCAGTCACAAATTACCTGCTAAGACAGGTAGATGCTATAATACACCACATGAATTACTAATGTAAGTACGATATGGATGTGATTGGGGATGGATTCCACTTTATAATACAACGCCACCAATTTGCAGACATTCCAAATAGTTCATTCTAAAGAAACATTTGAATCAGAAATCAGTGTAATGTATTATACTTTGTAGAATGCGGGGAAGGGAGAGTGACTGAAAGTGGCCCAACTCAACACGGAAACCATCTGTGCTGGCTGACATATCACAGAAAACACGCAGGTTCACACCAAGAAAACGGGTTTTCCCGGAACACTTCGCCCACTCTGTTTTATCACAGTATCTGTTTCCTGACATGTCATGTATGTTTCAAAAATAAGCATTTCCTCTACAGCAGTCAACAACAGAACTACAACATCAACAAGAACACACACACACACACACACACACACACTAGAACAACAGACACTGTACGAGTAAAGCAACACGTTGTGTGGAGGGGGGTGGGGGCGGGGAATGGAGAGTTACCTATGGGGAAGAAAGAAAGAAAGAAAGAAAGGGGTATTTGTTTTTTGAAAGTGACCTGTAGACTTTGTGACGAACCCATTGTGTACTGAAGCAAACCTAAACCCTGTACAAGTAGTGTTATTTCATGCCCTCCATGACGACACAGTGGTCTAGCGATTGAATATTGATTCGCGCGCGCGCGCGCGCGCGCGCGTGTGTGTGTGTGTGTGTGTGTGTGTGTGTGTGTGTGTGTGTGTGTGTGTGTGTGTGTGTGTGTGTGTGTGTGTGTGTGTCTATGTACACAGTCAGTGAAGCAAAACGAACAGGAAATGAGGTGGCACTGCACTGAGGCCTCCCCCTTTGGGGAGAGCACAGCTGGACTTTCACACCTTAAAGTAAAGATACAGACAGATGGGATGTGAGTGATTACAGTTATAGATGGGGTGTGGGTGATTACAGTTAGACAGATGGGATGTGGGTGATTACAGTTATAGATGGGGTGTGGGTGATTACAGTTAGACAGATGGGATGTGGGTGATTACAGTTATAGATGGGGTGTGGGTGATTACAGTTAGACAGATGGGATGTGGGTGATTACAGTTATAGATGGGGTGTGGGTGATTACAGTTACAGACAGATGGGACGTGAGTGATTACAGTTACAGACAGATGGGATGTGAGTGATTACAGTTACAGACAGATGGGATGCGAGTGATTACAGCTACAGACAGATGGAGTGTGAGTGATTACAGTTACAGACAGATGGGATGTGGGTGATTACAGTTACAGACAGATGGGATGCGAGTGATTACAGCTACAGACAGATGGGACGTGAGTGATTACAGTTACAGACAGATGGGATGTGGGTGATTACAGTTACAGACAGATGCGGTGTGGGTGATTATAGATACATACAGATGGGGTGTGGGTGATTACAGTTACAGACAGATGGGGTGTGGGTGATTACAGTTACAGACAGATGGGATGTGGGTGATTACAGATACATACAGATGGGGTGTGGGTGATTACAGAGACAGATGGGATGTGGGAGATTACAGATGGGATGTGGGTGATTACAGATACAGACAGATGGGATGTGAGTGATTACAGAGACAGATGGGATGTGGGTGGTTACAGAGACAGATGGGATGTGGGTCATTACAGTGATTACAGACAGATGGGATGTGGGTGATTACAGAGACAGATGGGATGTGGGTCATTACAGTGATTACAGACAGATGGGATGTGGGTGATTACAGACAGATGGGATGTGGGTGATTACAGACAGTGCAGAGAGGGGACGTGAAAGGAGAGTGTGGGGAGTGGGGAAGTGCTAGATGGGGACTGTGGGGTGTGGAGAGAAGTGAAAGATGGGGACTGTGGGGTGTGGAGAGAAGTGAAAGATGGGGACTGTGGGGTGTGGAGAGAAGTGAAAGATGGGGACTGTGGGGTGTGGAGAGAAGTGAAAGATGGGGACTGTAGGGAGTGGAGAGAAGTGAAAGATGGGGACTGTGGGGAGTGGGGAAGTGCTAGATGGGGACTGTGGGGTGTGGAGAGAAGAGAAGTGAAAGATGGGGACTGTGGGGTGTGGAGAGAAGTGAAAGATGGGGACTGTGGGGTGTGGAGAGAAGTGAAAGATGGGGACTGTGGGGTGTGGAGAGAAGTGAAAGATGGGGACTGTAGGGAGTGGAGAGAAGTGAAAGATGGGGACTGTGGGGTGTGGAGAGAAGTGAAAGATGGGGACTGTGGGGAGTGGGGAAGTGCTAGATGGGGACTGTGGGGTGTGGAGAGAAGAGAAGTGAAAGATGGGGACTGTGGGGTGTGGAGAGAAGTGAAAGATGGGGACTGTGGGGTGTGGAGAGAAGTGAAAGATGGGGACTGTGGGGTGTGGAGAGAAGTGAAGTGCTAGATGGGGACTGTGGGGTGTGGAGAGAAGAGAAGTGAAAGATGGGGACTGTGGGGTGTGGAGAGAAGTGAAAGATGGGGGCTGTGGGATGTGGAGAGAAGTGAAAGATGGGTATTGTAGGGAGTGGAGAGAAGTGAAAGATGGGGACTGTGGGGAGTGGGGAAGTGCTAGATGGGGACTGTGGGGTGTGGAGAGAAGTGAAAGATGGGGACTGTGGGGTGTGGAGAGAAGTGAAGTGAAAGATGGGGACTGTGGGGTGTGGAGAGAAGTGAAGTGCTAGATGGGGACTGTGGGGTGTGGAGAGAAGAGAAGTGAAAGATGGGGACTGTGGGGTGTGGAGAGAAGTGAAAGATGGGGGCTGTGGGATGTGGAGAGAAGTGAAAGATGGGGACTGTAGGGAGTGGAGAGAAGTGAAAGATGGGGACTGTGGGGTGTGGAGAGAAGTGAAAGATGGGGACTGTGGGGTGTGGAGAGAAGTGAAAGATGGGGACTGTGGGGTGTGGAGAGAAGAGAAGTGAAAGATGGGGACTGTGGGGTGTGGAGAGAAGAGAAGTGAAAGATGGGGACTGTGGGGTGTGGAGAGAAGTGAAAGATGGGGACTGTGGGGTGTGGAGAGAAGTGAAGTGAAAGATGGGGACTGTGGGGTGTGGAGAGAAGAGAAGTGAAAGATGGGGACTGTGGGGTGTGGAGAGAAGTGAAAGATGGGGGCTGTGGGATGTGGAGAGAAGTGAAAGATGGGGACTGTGGGGTGTGGAGAGAAGTGAAGTGAAAGATGGGGACTGTGAGGTGTGGAGAGAAGTGAAAGATGGGGACTGTGGGGTGTGGAGAGAAGTGACGTGAAAGATGTGGACTGTGGGGTGTGGAGAGAAGTGAAGTGAAAGATGGGGACTGTGGGGTGTGGAGAGAAGTGAAAGATGGGGACTGTGGGATGTGGAGAGAAGTGAAAGATGGGGACTGTGGGATGTGGAGAGAAGGGAAAGATGGGGACTGTGGGGTGTGGGGAGAAGTGAAGTGAAAGATGGGGACTGTGGGGTGTGGGGAGAAGAGAAGTGAAAGATGGGGACTGTGGGGTGTGGAGAGAAGTGAAGTGAAAGATGGGGACTGTGGGGTGTGGAGAGAAGTGAAAGATGGGGACTGTGGGGTGTGGAGAGAAGTGAAAGATGGGGACTGTGGGGTGTGGAGAGAAGTGAAGTGAAAGATGGGGACTGTGGGGTGTGGAGAGAAGTGAAGTGAAAGATGGCGACTGTGGGGTGTGGAGAGAAGTGAAGTGAAAGATGGCGACTGTGGGGTGTGGAGAGAAGTGAAGTGAAAGATGGCGACTGTGTGGTGTGGAGAGAAGTGAAAGATGGGGACTGTGGGGTGTGGGGAGAAGTGAAAGATGGGGACTGTGGGGTGTGGAGAGAAGTGAAAGATGGGGACTGTGGGATGTGGAGAGAAGTGAAAGATGGGGACTGTGGGGTGTGGGGAGAAGTGAAGTGAAAGATGGCGACTGTGGGGTGTGGGGAGAAGAGAAGTGAAAGATGGGGACTGTGGGGTGTGGGGAGAAGTGAAGTGAAAGATGGCGACTGTGGGGTATGGGGAGAAGTGAAGTGAAAGATGGGGACTGTGGGGTGTGGGGAGAAGAGAAGTGAAAGATGGGGACTGTGGGGTGTGGAGAGAAGTGAAGTGAAAGATGGGGACTGTAGGGAGTGGAGAGAAGTGAAAGATGGGGACTGTGGGGTGTGGAGAGAAGTGAAAGATGGGGACTGTGGGATGTGGAGAGAAGTGAAAGATGGGGACTGTGGGGTGTGGAGAGAAGTGAAAGAGAAGTGAAGTGAAAGATGGGGACTGTGGGGTGTGGAGGGAAGTGAAAGATGGGGACTGTGGGGTGTGGAGAGAAGTGAAAGAGAAGTGAAGTGAAAGATGGGGACTGTGGGGTGTGGAGAGAAGTGAAGTGAAAGATGGGGACTGTGGGATGTGGAGAGAAGTGCTAGATGGGGACTGTGGGGTGTGAAGAGAAGTGAAGTGAAAGATGGGGACTGTGGGGTGTGGAGAGAAGTGAAGTGAAAGATGGCGACTGTGGGGTGTGGAGAGAAGTGAAGTGAAAGATGGGGACTGTGGGGTGTGGGGAGAAGTGAAAGATGGGGACTGTGGGGTGTGGAGAGAAGTGAAAGATGGGGACTGTGGGGTGTGGAGAGAAGTGAAGTGAAAGATGGGGACTGTGGGGTTTGGAGAGAAGTGAAAGATGGGGACTGTGGGGTGTGGAGAGAAGTGACGTGAAAGATGGGGACTGTGGGATGTGGAGAGAAGTGAAAGATGGGGACTGTAGGGAGTGGAGAGAAGTGAAAGATGGGGACTGTGGGGTGTGGAGAGAAGTGAAAGATGGGGACTGTGGGGTGTGGAGAGAAGTGAAAGAGAAGTGAAGTGAAAGATGGGGACTGTGGGGTGTGGAGAGAAGTGAAGTGAAAGATGGGGACTGTGGGGTGTGGAGAGAAGTGAAGGGAAGTAAAAGGAAGTGAAGGCAAAGTGACGACAGAGGAAGCAGAGAAGCTGACAACACGGTCCCCCCACCCCATCCCCACCCCCTCAGGGAGACACGGTGGACACCACGGGGGAACACACACACCGCCACAGGCCTGAGAGCTGTGGGACAAGAAAATGCAATCTGGATTCCAGGAAATATGACACAACACACGCATGCGCGCGCGAGCACACACACACACACACACACACGCGCGCGCGCACACACACAACACAATGATGTGTGTGTATTTGCGCGCGCGCGCGTGTGTGTGTGTGCGTGTGCATATGTTTCACAGGCAGAACAAAAACAATGTAAAAATGATTTGAAGAGAGGTGAGGAAATGGGAAGGGTCAGGGGAGGGAGGGAGGGGAGGAGGGAGGGAGGAGGGAAGGAAGGGAGGGTGGAAGACAGGAAGGAAGGAAGGAAGGGAGGGTGGAAGACAGGAAGGAAGGGAGGGTGGAAGACAGGAAGGAAGGAAGGAAGGGAGGGTGGAAGACAGGAAGGAAGGAAGGGTGGAAGACAGGAAGGAAGGAAGGGTGGAAGACAGGAAGGAAGGAAGGGAGGGTGGAAGACAGGAAGGAAGGAAGGGTGGAAGACAGGAAGGAAGGAAGGGAGGGTGGAAGACAGGAAGGAAGGGAGGGTGGAAAACAGGAAGGAAGGAAGGGAGGGTGGAAAACAGGAAGGAAGGAAGGGAGGGTGGAAGACAGGAAGGAAGGAAGGGAGGGTGGAAGACAGGAAGGAAGGAAGTGTGACCCCTTACTTTGTTGTCATCAAAGACAAACAAGGGGAGATAATTTATCGGTTAAAATCTATCGGACTGTCCATTTTCAACGAACTGAAAGGGGAGAAAAATACGGGATATGGAGGGGGCGGGGGGTTGGGGGTGGGGGGTGGGGAGAAAGGATAGCATCACCTGTATCTTCTTCGGCGGCTGAAAAAGTTTGACCTCAAACAAATCACAGTTGACCGAGTTTTACAGCTCTGTCATTGCTCAACTTGTCTATCTCTCTGACTCTGGTATACTTGGTAATAAAGACAATCTGTTCTTTCTATTCTGTTCTATTCTTCAATATTCGATTCTAGTCTCTTCGCGAAGCGAGCCTGGTCAGGCCAAGGGAAGAGGCAACCAGTCTTTCAACGATCTGTTCTGAAACCTGGACACTTCTTCTTTCCTGGGAAAGCTGAGGATGAGATGATGATAACGTCAATGATAATGATGCTGAGAAAGAAGATGATGATGATGACGACTGACGACGATGATGAAAAGAGCAATGGAGAGACAACGATGACGACGACAACGATGTCAACGACGGGCGATAATGAAAAGTGGAGCAGAACTGCGCGTCACAAAGGAAGGTCAATGGAGACAGGGACGGCAACTCTGGTCATTGTCTCCCCTGTGCCTCCAGCCACAAGAAAATTGGTTGAGCAAGGAACTACAACTCTCCTGAGAACCACACACACGACTTTTCTTGATTGAACCAATCAATTTGCTAACTGATACATGGCCATACCTCTCTGATCCACCTTCCTTCTGCTTCCCTTCCTAACTCTCACACAAAAGAAAAGGAAAGAAGGAAAGAAAGAACCCGCTTCTGATCACTGCATGGAGAAAAAGAAAGAACCCGCTTCTGATCACTGCATGGAGAAAAAGGAAGAACCCGCTTCTGAACATAGCATGGAGAAAACAAAGAAAGAACCCGGTTCTGAACATAGCATGGAGAAAACAAAGAAAGAACCCGGTTCTGAACATAGCATGGAGAAAACAAAGAAAGAACCCGGTTCTGAACATAGCATGGAGAAAACAAAGAAAGAACCCGGTTCTGAACATAGCATGGAGAAAATAAAGGAAGAACCCGGTTCTGAACATAGCATGGAGAAAACAAAGGAAGAACCCGGTTCTGTATATAGCATGGAGAAAACAAAGAAAGAACCCGGTTCTGAACATAGCATGGAGAAAACAAAGAAAGAAAAAGTCATATCACACTAATGGATTAGCAATGAATCGAAGTGATGACAACACGGAAAGCCAATGAATCATTATTAAAGTGATCACAACACGGGAAGCCAATGAATCATTATTACAGTGATCACAACACGGGAAGCCAATGAATCATTATTACAGTGATCACAACACGGGAAGCCAATGAATCATTATTAAAGTGATCACAACACGGGAAGCCAATGAATCATTATTACAGTGATCACAACACGGGAAGCCAATGAATCATTATTACAGTGATCACAACACAGGAAGCCAATGAATCATTATTACAGTGATCACAACACGGGAAGCCAATGAATCATTACTAAAGTGATCACAACACGGGAAGCCAATGAATCATTATTACAGTGATCACAACACGGGAAGCCAATGAATCATTATTACAGTGATCACAACACGGGAAGCCAATGAATCATTATTAAAGTGATCACAACACGGGAAGCCAATGAATCATTATTAAAGTGATCACAACACGGGAAGCCAATGAATCTCTCTGGAGAGAGGAAGTGTCTGGGTTTGTTCCAATGTACCTATTATTTACCTGTGTGCTAGCTGAATCGGTAGCGTAAGCAGCACTGACTTGAAGTTGTGTACCTTGTGAATGGAGAGAGTTGCCACTCTTTACTACTTGTTAATCATTTCATCTCCTGGCCTCATTGTGTGTTAATTAACATTCTGAATGGGTCATGTTGCACCACGGACTTACACCATGAAGGCCGACACTTTCCAGGAATAGCACTGTCGTTTTTCTGCCTCTCCTAACACTTCCTGTGTGTAGTGTATTGCATCGCATTGCATGGCATTGTATATAACACTGAAATGTATTGTATTGTATTGTATTGTATTGTATTGCTCTTTGTCACCACAGATACACAGTACAGCACCTATTTTTACTGTGTGCAATTAGTGTTCCTGCCCTATACCTCTCTCCCTTTCTGTCACTCGTCAGGTATTCTACACAGTGGACATGAAATATAAACAATTCTAAAAGATGAAATCAATGGACAACACACACACACACACACACACACACTCACTCACTCACTTCATACTACACACACACACACACACACACATGCACGCACCTTGCCCAAGTTGTGGTGGGTGCCGGCAGTACAGTTGGCTTTGTTCTTCTCGTACTTCTCCACCTGTTCCAGGAACTTCTGCACCACGTCCTTGTCCGTCTCCCCCTCCTCCCCCCTCTCCCCAGGCACCTCCGCCCCCTCCACCCCGTCCCCCACGTGGTCAGCTGACCCCATGGAGGGCTGGGTCACGTGTTCCGGCCAGGGCAAGGTGTGGTTGTGGTTGTGGCGGTAGTGCGGGTTCCTGTTGGCGCTACTGTCGTCGTTCTGGAAGTGGCTCTCGTCTTTGTTCACCTTGATGTCATCGTTCTGGTAGCGGCCATAATCCTTGTGGCCATAATCCTTGGCCTTGCTGTCATCGTCCTGATAGTGGCCATAGTCCTGGTGGCCGTTGTCTTTGCTGGCCTTACTGTCACCGTTGTGGTAATGGTCATGGCCGTTGTTGGCCATGGTGTCATCGTTGTGGAGGTGGTGTCGGTCCCTGATCCCCTGGCTGTCGTGATGACTGTACGACACGTGGCTCGCGTCTTGCCCGGACTGAGACAGACGGGGGGAGGGGGCCGGGGGGTGTGCAGAGTCCGCACCTCGCTCTCTGGGCACCACATCCGTGTGGGGTCCGCTCGTCTCGGGGTGCACTTCGGGGTGCACTTGGGGGTGGAGATCCGGGTGGGACCTGTGAGGGTGGGGCTTTGGGTGGTGGGGCTGGGGGTGGTGGGTAGGGTGGGTGGGGTCTGGGTGCGAGTCGTGGCGGGGTGGAGAGAAGGGGGGTGGGGAGAGGGGGGGCTCAGAGTGTAGCGAGGAGTGACGGGCCCTGGAGTGGAGGGCGAGGGCGGAGGGCGGAAGGAGGAGGAGGCAGGCCAGGAGCGGCACAGTCACCGCCAGGGGGCAGCAGTGCCACGTGATGCCCGTCCTCAATGACGTCACCGACACCCGTCTCCGCCAGCACCGCGGCCTGCCCGCCACCAGGAGGCAGCACCACCACATCCGGGCTTTTCCACGGCGTCCTTGCCGCACAGCCATGGCGGTGTCAGTCATGTCCACTGTCGGTCACAACACGATGGCGTGTGGTCAGCACGGAGCGGCACTGGACACTTCTCCACTCCTGTTAGCACGCACCTCAACACTCACCACGCACCTCACCACTCACCACGCACCTGACTACTCACCACACACCTCACCACTCACCACACGGGTTGTGAGTGTCAGTCACAAGGCAAGCCACCTCCCCACCTCCCGGCCTCTCTCTGTGCCCTGTCACCCCCTGCCCCCCTCCCTCTCCCTGTCCGTGCAAGGGAGGCGGCCCGTGCGGTGGTGAGGGGTGTGGGGCGGGTGGTGGTGGTGGTGGTCACCCCTTCAGCACGTGAACAACGTGAGGCACTGACCCTGTCCTCTGTGTCCGCTCTGTCCTGATGCCATCGTCACCCTTCAGGGAAAGCACCACACTGTCATTTTCATCGCGAAACTAGTTTCCCCCTTTTTCAAACTGCAATTTCTTTCTTCTTCTTCTTCTTCAACAGAAGTAAAACACGACGCAACACGGTGATATTTCTGTTTAGAAACTGAATTCTGAAATGCTAGAAACAGGAAAATGCGGCATATCGCTAAGTATTCACAAATGTTCAGGTCAAAAATATTGTTTTTGTAGCTCACCCTCTTTTCAAATGGCTTCCTTTTGGTCAAACAGACACACTTTGTCTCTCCGACAGCCACGGTGCTGTGTCCTCACAGAGTGAAACTGACGGCATCTGACTTCCCGAGGAAAGCATGCTGCTGTTGGTGTGACCACTGTACCTCGATGTGGCCACCGTGTACTGTGTGCTTCAGTGTTACCGCCGTGTATTTCGTGTTACCACCGGTGTTACCACTGTGTACTCCAAAGTGACCGCCGTGTACTTCAGTGTTACCGCCGTGTGCTTCAATGTTACCGCCGTGTGCTTCAATGTGGCCAGTGTGTACCTGAGGGGCGGTGACAGAGGTGTCAGCCCGACAGGACAACGCGGGAAGCAGCTCAAGTTGAGGCACTGACACCACTGATGTGTCCTCACCGTCACACGTGCAGCACGAGACACAGCGGATCACTCACTGTCCCACGCACAGAGCACAGCGGATCACTCACTGTCCCACGCACAGAGCACAGCGGATCACTCACTGTCCCACGCAAACAGCACAGCGGATCACTCACTGTCCCACGCAAACAGCACAGTGGATCACTCACTGTCCCACGCACAGAGCACAGCGGATCACTCACTGTCCCACGCAAACAGCACAGTGGATCACTCACTGTCCCACGCAAACAGCACAGTGGATCACTCACTGTCCCACGCAAACAGCACAGCGGATCACTCACTGTCCCACGCACAGAGCACAGCGGATCACTCACTGTCCCACGCAAACAGCACAGTGGATCACTCACTGTCCCACGCACAGAGCACAGCGGATCACTCACTGTCCCACGCAAACAGCACAGTGGATCACTCACTGTCCCACGCAAACAGCACAGTGGCTCACTCACTGTCCCACGCAAACAGCACAGTGGATCACTCACTGTCCCACGCAAACAGCACAGCGGATCACTCACTGTCCCACGCAAACAGCACAGTGGATCACTCACTGTCCCACGCAAACAGCACAGCGGATCACTCACTGTCCCACGCAAACAGCACAGTGGCTCACTCACTGTCCCACGCAAACAGCACAGTGGCTCACTCACTGTCCCACGCAAACAGCACAGTGGCTCACTCACTGTCCCACGCACAGAGCACAGCGGATCACTCACTGTCCCACGCAAACAGCACAGTGGATCACTCACTGTCCCACGCAAACAGCACAGCGGATCACTCACTGTCCCACGCAAACAGCACAGTGGATCACTCACTGTCCCACGCAAACAGCACAGTGGCTCACTCACTGTCCCACGCAAACAGCACAGTGACAGGCACAACCAAGCCAGAAAATGCACAATCACAGCTTCAACGACAAACGGAGTCTTTTGTTAATCAATGTTTTTCTTCTTCATTCTCCACAGTCAATATCAGCGTTGTTCACTTTCTTTGAGAAAAGAAAAACAGTAACTCCTACACACACCTTGTGAGGAAAAAGTGCTCCTACAGATTTTTTAAGAGAAAGAAAACCTCCACAGTTTTCATTGTCAGAAAAAAGTAGGTGGACTGCACAGTGTGTTGAACAATGTCGCAGCAGACAAGTGAGTGAAGCCGTCCTCTGGCCTTTCACAAACACCGGCAGTTGTGGCGATGCTGACTGCACTCAGAAAGCGGATGATGGATGGCCTCATTATCCTCATCACAGTGACAGCACGTGGCCACGTGGTCCCCGACAGAAAAACACAACGTTGTCCGGAGTGAGGGGGCCTTTGGAAGTGGTGTCGGCACAGAGGGGAGGCCAGGCACACAGCCACGTCTCTCTCTCACGGCGCCTTGCCTCCCTTATTTGGTGTCGGCTTTGTGGCCACGGACTATCTGCTGAGACAGCGCGGAACCTTCAGTGCAGCGTCACACGCACGCTCCTTCTGACTGCCTCTTCCCTTCTCGCTTTCACACACACACGCGCGCGCGCGCGCGCACTATCTACATACCTCACTCTATCTATGCACCTATCTACCAACCTACATAACTGTGTCTGCTGACCAAGGAAGATAAATGAAAATGAGTGCTCAGTCTATTACAAATACTAATGGAGAAAGTTTATAAAAACTGCAGACTGTAAAACAAGACTGACTTTTGACAAGTGGTAATGAAGAAAGTTTATAAAAACTGCAGACTGTAAAACAAGACTGACTTTTGACAAGTGGTAATGAAGAAAGTTTATAAAAACTGCAGATTGTAAAACAAGACTGACTTTTGACAAGTGGTAATGAAGAAAGTTTATAAAAACTGCAGACTGTAAAACAAGACTGACTTTTGACAAGTGGTAATGAAGAAAGTTTATAAAAACTGCAGACTGTAAAACAAGACTGACTTTTGACAAGTGGTAATGAAGAAAGTTTATAAAAACTGCAGACTGTAAAACAAGACTGACTTTTGACAAGTGGTAATGAAGAAAGTTTATAAAAACTGCAGACTGTAAAACAAGACTGACTTTTGAGAAGTGGTAATGAAGAAAGTTTATAAAAACTGCAGACTGTAAAACAAGACTGACTTTTGAGAAGTGGTAATGAAGAAAGTTTATAAAAACTGCAGATTGTAAAACAAGACTGACTTTTGACAAGTGGTAATGAAGAAAGTTTATAAAAACTGCAGACTGTAAAACAAGACTGACTTTTGAGAAGTGGCGTCCAACGTTTCAGACCATACAGCTGTCTTCGGACTGTCAGTTGTCCCTACCTACCTATCTCCCTACCTCTGTCTACCTACCTACCTATTTACCTGTCTTTATTTGTCTACTTATCTACCTATCTGCTTACCCCTATATACTTACCTGCCTGTACCTATCTACTTACCTATCTACCAGTCCCTGTCTGCCTACGTTTATCTACTTTCAGTTCCTACCTCTATCTACCTACCACCCTACCTCTACTGTCTACCTCTATCTACTTACCTACCTACCACCCTACCTCTACTGTCTACCTCTATCTACTTACCTACCTACCACCCTACCTCTACTGTCTACCTCTATCCACTTACCTATCACCCTACCTCTTTCCACTATCTACCTCTACCCACTTACCTATCTGCCACAAACAAACTCCTGTAACAAAAGTTACGTATCAACATGCTCGTGCCATCAATGAACTAAAAGAAATGTGCCTGATGTTTTTGGATCACTTGTTAAATAATCATCGTTATCATTGTCTGCAGCCAAATAAGAGCATTTTTCCAGTTTTGTGAAGATGGCTGAACTCTGAACTCTCTGACTGGATGACCAGAACTGTCCCTGGTTCATCGGTACCCCCGCCAAAAAACATGCTGGTCATTAAATCCCTGCTTCCTTTTCTACTTTTCCACTGGATTTCTTCAGCCTGTTTCATTTCTTCTTTTGCGCGCGCGCGCACACACACACACACACACACACATGCACGCACACATGCACGCCGCACACACGCGCGCGCGCCCGCAAGCATGCAGGGACATATACACACATACGCACGCACATCTGCATGCACACACACACACACACACACACTCACTCACTCACTCACTCAGCAAACCTAATGAAGAATAATTATGATGTCAAAAGTATCGCCTGGATGTAAGCACACAAAGATGGTGGGGAAATCTGTTCGTCAATTCACTGTTGTCATAAGTATGGATGGGAATACACCCACGTGATAATGGGGCCAGATTCGCCAATCTCAGAAAAGGTTAATGTCAATTTATGTGTAAGACACTTCACAAATTGCCCTTTCTAAGACAATATCTATAAAGTGTGCAGCCAGAAGTCGATCAGTAGATTGTCTTTCACAATGTGGCAATACTGTTGATGGCACTGAAGGCGGTCTACTTTTCGCACATGGAACAAGTCACTGAAGTGGATGAGATCCACGTTCACACTCTTCTTGAACAAGTTTACGCAGGTCGTCAATGATCATCAAACCTACACACCCACTAAATTTGTCTCTGCCCGCTGTTCCTGTGTGTTTCTAGGTCGATGCATGTGTACGTGGGTGATTGTGTGCGCTGTGTGTGTGTGTGTGTGTGTGTGTGTGTGTGTGTGTGTGTGACTTTGTTTTTATCCCTCTCCTTCGTATGAATTCCTCGACAATGTTTGTTTGGTTTTATATTAGTTTTGCACTGTTCCCACACTTAAAGGGACACCGGGCTGTCTTTTGGGGGCAAAAATCCCTGCATTTCTAGAAGAGAGGAGTCAGAAAAATGAACCCAAATCAATCGTTTCATGAACTGAACCGTCACTGTCTCCAGACAATGCCTTCAAAAGCCTAACGCGCAGCAACAGCACATATGACAGTACATTCGCTGCGAAACAAGTCCAAGAAATGCACAGAGCAGAACTTGACTTTCCACTTCGTGGTCATGGATCTGACAAAGGCCTCTGATGCTGTCAACAGAAAGTCCCAAGACAGCTGTGAAACGTTTCAGTTGCCCTCCGAAGTATGTCTTCTTCATCGTCTTTATCAATATCATCATTTTTATCATGATGGCGACGATTATCGTCGTCATCATCATCATCAGTAGTAGCAGTATTAGTAGAATCCATGATCATTCAGATATGTTAAAAAAGTAATTAACATCTATTTAAAGGTCATAAAACTCTTCCTAAGGCTACTTTCTGCTCGCCTTTGCCACCGTACTGCAAACCAGTTTATTTCAAGTCTGTTTTATTTCATTGCAGATTAAATTGGATGGGGCTGATCGATGCTGAAAGAAAACAGAGGAACGGTTCTTGGGGGAAGGAGAGGGGGGGAGGTGGGATTAACGGAAAACGTTGGAGAGAAACTGTTGCGGGGGGAGGGAGGGGGGGGAGGTGTGTGTAGGGATGACAGGGGAGAGAGAAGGGGCGGAATGGAGAGGCGAGAGAGAGACAATTAGAGAGAGTGAGTGAGACAGAGGAGAGACGGACAGATGGGGAGAGGAAGAGAGAGAGGGGGTTAATCTATATAGCGTGTGCGTGTATGGGCTTCGTGTGTGTGTGTGTGTGTGTGTGTGTGTGCGTGCGTGCGTGCGTGTGTGTGTGTGTGTGTGCGCGCGCGTGAAACCAGCTGCTCAAAACCTAAAACGTAAGGCACTGTAATTGTTAATATTAATTTAGAAATAGTATAGTAAAAATAGGTTGTGTTTTCATTCGAATCAAACCACTTTGTATTAACTCACTCAGTACGGCCAGTCCTCTCTTCTCCTCTACACAGGTCCCTCGGATGTCCAGTGAGTGTCTGAAAGACCCAACCTTTAGCTTCCGTCATCAGAACTGTGGTATTCTTTGTCAACATTCACCTCTTCAGTATAAGAGCCTTCCACTTGCAATATTTTGATGATAGTAATTGGGGTGAAACGCTGTTAACGTCGTCTCTTTCGCCGTTCGTATGGAAAGAGTTAAAATGTCTTGTTATCCATCAGTTTCCTAAACAGATCTCTGCTTCTCTGTCACTGTCTTTGGTTCTGTCTGTCTGTCTGTTTACCTCTGTCTCCCTGTCTCTGTCTGTCTGTCTCTCTGCCTCCTGTCTCTACCTCTGTCTGTCTCTCTCTGTCTCTCTGCCTCGTGTCTCTACCTCTGTCTGTCTCTCTACCTCGTGTCTCTACCTCTGTCTGTCTGTCTCTCTACCTCGTGTCTCTACCTCTGTCTGTCTGTCTCTGTCTCTCTACCTCGTGTCTCTACCTCTGTCTGTCTGTCTCTGTCTCTCTACCTCGTGTCTGTCTGTCTCTGTCTCTCTACCCCGTGTCTCTACCTCTGTCTGTCTGTCTCTGTCTCTCTACCTCGTGTCTCTACCTCTGTCTCTCTGTCTCTGTCTCTCTGCCTCGTGTCTCTACCTCTGTCTGTCTGTCTGTGTCTCTCTACCTCGTGTCTCTACCTCTGTCTGTCTGTCTCTGTCTCTCTACCCCGTGTCTCTACCTCTGTCTGTCTGTCTCTCTACCTCGTGTCTCTACCTCTGTCTGTCTGTCTCTGTCTCTCTACCTCGTGTCTCTACCTCTGTCTGTCTGTCTGTGTCTCTCTACCGCGTGTCTCTACCTCTGTCTGTCTGTCTCTGTCTCTCTACCTCGTGTCTCTACCTCTGTCTGTCTGTCTCTGTCTCTCTACCTCGTGTCTCTACCTCTGTCTGTCTGTCTCTGTCTCTCTACCTCTGTCTGTCTGTCTCTGTCTCTCTACCTCGTGTCTCTACCTCTGTCTGTCTGTCTCTCTACCTCGTGTCTCTACCTCTGTCTGTCTGTCTCTGTCTCTCTGCCTCGTGTCTCTACCTCTGTCTGTCTGTCTCTGTCTCTCTACCTCGTGTCTCTACCTCTGTCTGTCTCTGTCTCTCTACCTCGTGTCTCTACCTCTGTCTGTCTGTCTGTGTCTCTCTACCTCGTGTCTCTGTCTCTCTGCCTCCAGCCTCTGTCTTTGCCTTTGTCTCGGTCTGTCTGGCTGTTCGTCTGTCTCTCTGTCTGTGTCTGTCCCTGCTTGTGTCTGTACCTCTGTCTCTCTGTCTGTGTCTGTCCCTGCTTGTGTCTGTACCTCTGTCTCTCTCTGTCTGTCCCTGCTTGTGTCTGTACCTCTGTCTCTCTCTGTCTGTCTCTGCTTGTGTCTGTACCTCTGTCTCTCTCTGTCTGTCTCTGCTTGTGTCTATACCTCTGTCTCTCTGTGTGTCTGTCTCTGCTTGTGTCTATACCTCTGTCTCTCTCTGTCTGTCTCTGCTTGTGTCTAAACCTCTGTCTCTCTCTGTGTCTGTCTCTGTCTCACTCTCTCTCTGTGTCTGTCTCACTCTCTCTTAACGGGACCAAGACAGCAAATCAAATCAACAACTAGAAGACAACAGGACCACCACCACTGCTGACAGAACTGTCCACAGGACTGCAGACAACAGGACCACCACCACTGCTGACAGAACTGTCCACAGGACTGCAGACAACAGGACCAACAGTCCTTGCTGACAGAACTGTCCACAGGACTGCAGACAACAGGACCACCACCACTGCTGACAGAACTGTCCACAGGACTGCAGACAACAGGACCACCACCACTGCTGACAGAACTGTCCACAGGACTGCAGACAACAGGACCACCACCACTGCTGACAGAACTGTCCACAGGACTGCAGAGAACAGGACCGCCACCACTGCTGACAGAACTGTCCACAGGACTGCAGAGAACAGGACCGCCACCACTGCTGACAGAACTGTCCACAGGACTGCAGACAACAGGACCACCACCACTGCTGACAGAACTGTCCACAGGACTGCAGAGAACAGGACCGCCACCACTGCTGACAGAACTGTCCACAGGACTGCAGACAACAGGACCAACAGTCCTTGCTGACAGAACTGTCCACAGGACTGCAGACAACAGGACCACCACCACTGCTGACAGAACTGTCCACAGGACTGCAGACAACAGGACCACCACCACTGCTGACAGAACTGTCCACAGGACTGCAGACAACAGGACCAACAGTCCTTGCTGACAGAACTGTCCACAGGACTGCAGACAACAGGACCACCACCACTGCTGACAGAACTGTCCACAGGACTGCAGACAACAGGACCACCACCACTGCTGACAGAACTGTCCACAGGACTGCAGACAACAGGACCACCACCACTGCTGACAGAACTGTCCATAGGACTGCAGACAACAGGACCACCACCACTGCTGACAGAACTGTCCATAGGACTGCAGACAACAGGACCACCACCACTGCTGACAGAACTGTCCACAGGACTGCAGACAACAGGACCAACAGTCCTTGCTGACAGAACTGTCCACAGGACTGCAGGTCCACTGCCGTCCCCACTGATCCAGTGTGGTTCCCGTGAGAGCGGTTCCCTCTCTCTTGGCCACAGCTTGCTGAACGAGGGCAGAATGTCACCGGGTCCGGCACTGAAGCAGGGACAAGCCAAATGGAGGATGTGGTCGGCGCTGGTGCTCGGACAAATTAGACACGTTGATTTTTCCCCGTGGTCCCCTCTCCCCCACATCCTCCCTACCCCCACCCCCACCCCTCGGCTCTTCCCACAGTGATGACATCCAGGGCTGTGCTCTGGGGAAGAAAAGAACAAACACAAAGCCAGGTCTCTGTGCACTGCCTTGACTTAGACATGTAAAAGACCCCACAGCATCAAAGACAGTACCTGAGGCAGCAGGGTGTAGAAAATCCACTTGACCCGGAAACGAGAAGGACGTACCGAAAAGGTTTTGAGGGCAGCGCTGCCATGCTGCCACTTAAAGCGCTCCGTGAGGAGGAGCCAGCTCACCAACGTCGTCATCATCATCATCATCATCGTCGTCGTCGTCGTCATCATCATCATTGTCACCATCACCATGATCACCACCACCACCATAACCACCATCATCATCATCACCACCATCATCACCAAATACTATCATCATCATCACCATCATCATCATCACCATCATCATGGTGTTAAGGTTCAACACAGCTCTCAACACTGACAAAGGTTGGAAGGAAATCAAATTGCTTTGAAAACAACACCATCTCTCTGGAACAAAAAGACAATCAATAGCTCTCCCTCTCTCTCTCTGGCCAGAGGATCGTGCCGAGGTGTAACACTGGCTCACAAATAGCGAATCACCACCAGTCAGAAGTGTAACACTGGCTCACAAATAACGAATCACCACCAGTCAGAAGTGTAACACTGGCTCACAAATAGCGAATCACCACCAGTCAGAAGTGTAACACTGGCTCACAAATGACGAATCACCACCAGTCAGAAGTGTAACACTGGCTCACAAATGACGAATCGCCACCAGTCAGAAGTGTAACACTGGCTCACAAATAGCGAATCACCACCAGTCAGAAGTGTAACACTGGCTCACAAATGACGAATCACCACCAGTCAGAAGTGTAACACTGGCTCACAAATGACGAATCGCCACCAGTCAGAAGTGTAACACTGGCTCACAAATAGCGAATCACCACCAGTCAGAAGTGTAACACTGGCTCACAAATAACGAACCACCACCAGTCAGAAGTGTAACACTGGCTCACAAATAGCGAATCACCACCAGTCAGAAGTGTAACACTGGCTCAAAAATAGCGAATCACCACCAGTCAGAAGTGTAACACTGGCTCACAAATAGCGAATCGCCACCAGTCAGAAGTGTAACACTGGCTCACAAATAACGAATCACCACCAGTCAGAAGTGTAACACTGGCTCACAAATAACGAACCACCACCAGTCAGAAGTGTAACACTGGCTCACAAATAACGAACCACCAGTCAGAAGTGTAACACTGGCTCACAAATAGCGAATCACCACCAGTCAGAAGTGTAACACTGGCTCACAAATAACGAACCACCAGTCAGAAGTGTAACACTGGCTCACAAATAGCGAATCACCACCAGTCAGAAGTGTAACACTGGCTCACAAATGACGAATCACCACCAGTCAGAAGTGTAACACTGGCTCACAAATAGCGAATCACCACCAGTCAGAAGTGTAACACTGGCTCACAAATAACGAATCACCACCAGTCAGAAGTGTAACACTGGCTCACAAATAACGAATCACCACCAGTCAGAAGTGTAACACTGGCTCACAAATAGCGAATCACCACCAGTCAGAAGTGTAACACTGGCTCACAAATAGCGAATCACCACCAGTCAGAAGTGTAACACTGGCTCACAAATGACGAATCGCCACCAGTCTTCCGAGAGAATTTTTTCGTCCGATCGTGTCCTGACACCAATTGACCCCCCACACCCCCACACCCTCCCTCCTCCACTCTCCTCATCTGTGGAGGCTGTATGTGTGGGAGGGGAGGGGAGGGGGTGCTTGTGAGTGATGGGGATGTGGCACTTTGAAGCAGGTGCAGATGTGGCCAAAGATCTTCATCATCACTATCATTCCTCGCAGCATCCAACATGGGATGAGGGTCAGTCCTGTCAGTCTGTGTGGGTTGGAGGTAGTCTGGCCTTCCCGGGCAATTCTGGGCTGTCTGAAAAGGGGTCGGGGGGGGGGGGCGGAGGGGGGTGGATTGGGGGGGGTCGTACCTCTTCTTCTGACGTCATCCAAACTTATCACCCACCAGTGACGTCACATCTCGCAGTGGTGGTGAGGACACAGTGATGTAGATTGACCACCACTGACCACTGTGGTGACCACCACTGACCACTGTGGTGACCACCACTGACCACTGTGGTGACCATCACCGACCTATACTGCCCACCACTGACCACTGTGGTGACCACCACTGACCACTGTGGTGACCATCACCGACCTATACTGCCCACCACTGACCACTGTGGTGACCATCACCGACCACCACTGACCACTGTGGTGACCACCACTGACCACTGTGGTGACCACCACTGACCACTGTGGTGACCATCACTGACCACTGTGGTGACCACCACTGACCATCACTGACCACTGTGGTGACCACCACTGACCACTGTGGTGACCATCACCGACCTATACTGCCCACCACTGACCACTGTGGTGACCATCACTGACCTATACTGCCCACCACTGACCACTGTGGTGACCATCACTGACCTATACTGCCCACCACTGACCACTGTGGTGACCATCACTGACCTATACTGCCCACCACTGACCACTGTGGTGACCATCACTGACCTATACTGCCCACCACTGACCACTGTGGTGACCATCACTGACCTATACTGCCCACCACTGACCACTGTGGTGACCGCCGTGATGAACGCTCCTCAAACACCTCTCTCCAGCCTGGGAACAGAGAGGTCAGTTCAAATGACCATCCGTCTCCTGATTGGTCAATACTGTCCAGCTGATTGGTCAATACGTCCAGAGCCATTCAGCTGATTGGTCAATACTGCTCCAGCCAACACTGACCCTCAGTCACGACGGCCAGCAGCACTGTGCGCCGCGTCACGTGACGTGAGGGGTGGCTGTCCGGAGCAGACCCCTGACAAATCGGACACCGGCCTCTCCACCAACCTTCCTGGGGACTCTGTCTTCTGGTGCCACAGCCCACCCCCACCCCCATCACCCCCACCCAAGTCGTCAGTGTCAGCGCTGACGTGCAGATGGATGTTTGTTTGTCTGGCTTGGTGGAGGGGAGTGGGGGTGGGGGGGTGGGGGGAAGGGAGACCACTAATCTAGCGCTCATCACAGCATCGGGCCAAAAATCACAAGAAGAAAATCCTCTGTACAAAACTCAGTTTGTGTGGTTTGGGGGACGAGGTGGAGGGGGAAGTGAGAGGGTGGGGTGGGGGTGCGGGGCAGGGGGTTCAAGGTGTCGGGAAGCAGAGAACAATGTGCAGTGGTGTCTGGTGGCAGCGTGTCAGTGAAGCATTGTTTGTCAGGACAAGGTCCGCGTCAAGGTGAAGAGCCAGAGCCGTGCTGAGCCAAGCCAGAGAACTGCCCACAGTGTCCACAGTGAAACACACACATGCACCCAGCCACAGGGAACTGCCCATAGTGAAACACACACATGCACCCAGCCATAGGGAACTGCCCACAGTGTCCACAGTGAAACACACATGCACCCAGCCACAGGGAACTGCCCATAGTGAAACACACACATGCACCCAGCCATAGGGAACTGCCCACAGTGTCCACAGTGAAACACACACATACACCCAGCCACAGGGAACTGTCCACAGTGTCCACAGTGAAACACACACATGCACCCAAGCCAGAGAACTGCCCACAGTGTCCACAGTGAAACACACACATGCATCCAAGCCAGAGAACTGCCCACAGTGTCCACAGTGAAACACACACATACATCCAAGCCATAGAACTGCCCACAGTGTCCACAGTGAAACACACACATGCACCCAAGCCATAGAACTGCCCACAGTGTCCACAGTGAAACACACACATGCACCCAAGCCATAGAACTGCCCATAGTGTCCACAGTGAAACATACACATGCACCCAAGCCACAGAATTGCCCAGTGTTCACAGTGAAACACACACATGCACCCAAGCCATAGAACTGCCCACAGTGTCCACAGTGAAACACACACATGCACCCAAGCCATAGGGAACTGCCCAGTGTCCACAGTGAAACACACACATGCACCCAGCCACAGGGAACTGTCCACAGTGTCCACAGTGAAACACACACATGCACCCAGCCACAGGGAACTGCCCACAGTGTCCACAGTGAAACACACACATGCACCCAAGCCATAGAACTGCCCACAGTGTCCACAGTGAAACACACACATGCACCCAAGCCATAGAACTGCCCACAGTGTCCACAGTGAAACACACACATGCACCCAAGCCATAGAACTGCCCATAGTGTCCACAGTGAAACATACACATGCACCCAAGCCATAGAACTGCCCACAGTGTCCACAGTGAAACACACACATGCACCCAAGCCATAGGGAACTGTCCACAGTGAAACACACACATGCACCCAAGCCATAGAACTGCCCACAGTGTCCACAGTGAAACACACACATGCACCCAAGCCATAGAACTGCCCACAGTGTCCACAGTGAAACACACACATGCACCCAAGCCATAGAACTGTCCACAGTGTCCACAGTGAAACACACACATGCACCCAAGCCACGAGCTGCCCAGTGTCCACAGTGAAACACACACATGCACCCAAGCCACGAGCTGCCCAGTGTCCACAGTGAAACACACACATGCACCCAAGCCATAGGGAACTGCCCACAGTGTCCACAGTGAAACACACACATGCACCCAAGCCATAGAACTGCCCACAGTGTCCACAGTGAAACACACACATGCACCCAAGCCACAGGGAACTGCCCACAGTGTCCACAGTGAAACACACACATGCACCCAACTTGTCTCAAGCACACTGCGATGGGTTACAATACAATTTCACTGAAAAAAGTCTGGTCGCTCTTTCATCGATTTTGTACGTGTAAAAAGTTGTTGTTTCTTTTAAGTAAGTGCGCTTGCACATCTACGCATGCATAAAACGCGCTTACGAACTCATGAATGTACTTCCACAGACACTCACACATACACATTCCCACACAGTTACACACACACACACACACACACAGAGGGAGGATGAGAGAGAGAGAGAGAGAGAGAGAGAGAGACTTTGACACTTTGACACTTTATTGTCATTACCTGCAAGGGTCTATTGACAAGGGGGGGACGGCTTATTTTTGTTTAACACAAGAATAGAAGAACACATTCTGCTCTATCCAGTAGTACGAGAGAGAGAGAGAGAGAGAGAGACAGACAGACAGACAGACAGACAGAAGAGGAGGAGGAGACGCAGTTGATGTGCCCAATCAGCGGACTGACAACACACATCCTGTGTGAGCCACACTGTTGTCACTTCAGCCCCGGCAGAAGGGAGGTAAGTCCAGGTCAAAGACTTGTCTGGTCCCCTGTTTGTGTCCAGTTCTTCTCCCATCATGTGTGTGTGTGTGTGTGTGTGGTTGTGTGTGTGTGTGGTTGTGTGTGTGTGGTTGTGTATGTATGTGTGTGTGTGGTTGTGTATGTATGTGTGTGTGTGTGTGTTGTGTGGTTGTGTGTGTGTGTGGTTGTGTGTGTGTGTGTTGTGTGTGTGTGTGGTTGTATGTGTATGTGTGTGTTGTGTGTGTGTGTGTGTGTGTGTGTGTGTGTGTTGTGTGTGTGTGTGTGTGTGTGTGTGTGTGTGTGTGTGTGTGTGTGTGTGTGTGTGTATGTGTGTGTGTATGTGTGTGTGTGGTTGTCTGTGTATGTGTGTGTGATTGTGTGTGTGTGTGTGCGTGTGTGTGTGCGTGTGGATGTGTGTGTGTGTGTGGATGTGTGTGCGTGTGGATGTGTGTGTGTGTGTGTGTGATTGTGTGTGCGTGTGGATGTGTGTGTGTGTGTGTGTGTGCGCGTGTGGATGTGTGTGTGTGTGTGTGGATGTTTGTGTGTGTGTGTTGTGTTGTGTTGTGTGTGTGTGGTTGTGTGTGTGAGTGTGTATGTGTATGTGTGTGTTGTGTGTGTGTGTGTGCATGTGTGTGTGTGTGTATGTGTGTGTGTTTGTATGTGTATGTGTGTGTGTGGTTGTCTGTGTATGTGTGTGTGTGTGTGGTGTGTGTGTGTGTGTGTGTGGTGTGTGTGTGTGGTGTGTGTGTGTGTGTGTGTGTGTGTGTGGTTGTGTGTGGTTGTGTGTGTGGTTGTGTGTGTGTGTGTGTGGTTGTGTGTGTGTGTGTGTGTGTGGTTGTGTGTGTGTGTGTGGTGTTGTGCTGTGTGCTGTGGTGTGTGTGTGTGTGCGTGTGTGTGGTTGTGTGTGTGTGTGTGTGGTTGTGTGTGTGTGTGTGTGGTTGTGCTGTGTGCTGTGTGTGTGTGTGTGTGTGTGTGTGTGGTTGTGCTGTGTGCTGTGGTGTGTGTGTGTGTGTGTGTGTGTGTGTGTGTGTGTGTGTGTGTGTGTGTAGTGTAGTGTTGTGCTGTGTGCTGTGGTGTATGGGGGTCAGGGTACGGGGAGGGGTGTGTCCATCAGCGGATGACACTGAGGAACAACCACGGCAAGGGCTGACGTCCACTGTGGGAACCCGTGGCGGTCTGCATTCCAGACCCTCAGAGGTTTTACCAGTGCATGTGGTTCCTTTCCCTGTGCCTTTTCTGGGCTTGAAGAGATCAGTCTGCAAAACGTACAGCACGACGTCAACCGAAGAAAACGTTGGGGAATCAATACTTGTTTTAGATTTGTGCAGTGATGACCTTCCACGCTGAAATCAGTCATCAACCACCGACACAGTACATTTGGGCACAGAATCTTTCATCACACAGGTTGTCTGTCTGTCCATCCATCTATCTATTTATCTACCTGTCTATCTATCTATTTATCTATTATCATCAGAAAATTTCACAGGGGCATTAACCTGGGTGTCTGAACAGGAGAGTTTAATATCACAGGAAATGCTCCAGATCTGCACCTGTGTGGAGTGATGGTCCACAGGTAACGCGTCCGCCTAGGAAGCGAGAGAATCTGAGCGCGCTGGGGCTAATCACGGCTCAGCCGCCGATATTTTCTCCCCCTCCACTAGACCTTGAGTGGTGGTCTGGACGCTAGTCATTCGGATCAGACGATAAACCGAGGTCCCGTGTGCTACATGCACTTAGCGTAAGTAAAAGAACCCACGGCAACAGAAGGGTTGTTCCTGGCAAAATTCTGTAGAAAAATCCACTTCGATAAGAAAAACAAATAAAACTGCACGCAGGAAAAAATACAACAAAAATGGGTGGCGCTGTAGTGTAGCGACGCGCTCTCCTGGGGGAGAGCAGCCTGAATTTCACACAGAGAAATCTGTTGTGATAAAAAGAACTTACAAATACATGTTCCAGTAGGCTATGCAGACATCTTTGTGAAACATCAAACCATTTTTCGTGGACTTATCACTGGGAACGTCCCACTGCACATATTCAGAAAATAGGTTTTTTTGTTGTTTTTTTCCTTTCTTCTACCACTGCCTTCTTGTGCTGCAACACCCACGTTCACTCTATGTACCAGTGGGCTTTTACGCCGTGTTGACCCCGTTGTCGCACCTTTCCAGGGCAAAATAATTTTCATTAATGTTCAAGTTGGAGCGCGTGTATTGGTAGAAATGAAGGGTTTTCGGCTCCCCAGGTGCGTTTGCAGCATTGGGATGACTGGCTGTGCGTGTGACAAGAGCTGAACGTCACATCACCGAATGTGACAGTATGTCACTGGCATTGACACTCGTCAGACGTCACGACTCCCGGCACGTGC
>NC_134884.1:502500-515000 GCF_041734735.1 Babylonia areolata
CACACACACACCCACACTTACCTTGCCTCCCTCCCCTGGCTGTGGCCCGGTGAAGCAGCTTATTGGCCGAACAGCGCTGTCAGCTGAGAGACTTCAGCAAGCCTTCCTCCGCCACTAACGGGATCGACGTCATCAGAGCTTTGCTGATGCCTCTTGACACGCCCCTCTCTCCACCCCACTGCTTTGCTTTGGCCTGTTTGTCTGTCTGCCTGTTTGTCTGTCTGTTTGCCTGTTTGTCTGTCTGCCTATTTGTCTGTCTGTTTGCCTGTTTGTCTATCTGCCTGCCTGCCTGTCTCTGACTAGGATATATGACCGCTGTAGACAGAGCGATATTGATTGACTGAATAACTGACATTTTTACTTATTTATCGCCTATCCACGGTCAGAGACCAAGCTCTACGCCCTTTACAAAAACGGAGTCAGTTGCACAACAGGCTGGCCCAGCTGGGTAGAGCCGACAGAGTGGCCTTTGGGCACACGATACGTTTCCCGTGTCATTCAGCCTGGCTTCAGTCACACGCATCTGCACACATGTACATTTAGGTGAATTTTTCTTTAGAATTTAGGCGCTCGTCGTTTGTTCCTGTATCAGACCCACACCTATGTGTGTCAGAGAGGATTCACTTCAGTGCTCACATCACCTGACCGTCACAAACACATCACCTGATCGTCACAAACACATCACCTGATCGTCACAAACACATCACCTGACCATAACAAACACATCACCTGACCATAACAAACACATCACCTGATCGTCACAAACACATCACCTGACCATAACAAACACATCACCTGATCGTCACAAACACATCACCTGACCATAACAAACACATCACCTGATCGTCACAAACACATCACCTGACCATAACAAACACATCACCTGATCGTCACAAACACATCACCTGACCATAACAAACACATCACCTGACCATAACAAACACATCACCTGATCGTCACAAACACATCACCTGACCATAACAAACACATCACCTGATCGTCACAAACACATCACCTGACCATAACAAACACATCACCTGACCATAACAAACACATCATCTGATCGTCACAAACACATCACCTGACCATAACAAACACATCACCTGATCGTCACAAACACATCACCTGATCGTCACAAACACATCACCTGACCATAACAAACACATCACCTGATCGTCACAAACACACCACCTGACCGCAACAAACACATCACCTGATCGTCACAAACACATCACCTGATCGTCACAAACACATCACCTGACCATAACAAACACATCACCTGATCGTCACAAACACACCACCTGACCGCAACAAACACATCATAAACACATCCCTTGACTGTAACAAACACATCACTTGAACATAACACATCACTTGACCATAACAAAAACATCACAAACACATAACCTGCACATAACAAATGCATCACCTGACCATAACAAACACATTATAAACACACCACCTGATTGTAACAAACACATCTTAAACATATAACCTGAACGTAACAAACATCATAAACACATCACCTGAACATAAACACATCACCTCAATGTAACACACACATAAACGTATCACCTGAACATAACAAACACATCACCTGAATGTAACAAACACATCATAAACCTATCACCTGAACATAACAAACACATCATAAACATATCACCTAAACGTAACAAACACATCACCTGAACGTAACAAACACATCCCCTAAACGTAACAAACACATCATAAACCTATCACCTGAACATAACAAACACATCATAAACATATCACCTGAACGTAACAAACACATCACCTGAACATAACAAAAACATCATAAACATATCACCTGAACGTAACACACACACACACACACACACACACACACGCTGACAACCAGCTTGCTGTTGAAAGGAAAAAAACTGACCCAAAGTGGGTTCACATGTGCAGGTGTATTTTATTGCCAAAATATGAATAAAATAAAATCACAGACAAGAGTGGACGTCACAAAGAATAAACTCTGAGAAAGGGAACAGTTGCATAGAAGACGTCAAGGTGTTTGAGATTTCAGACATCAGTGAATTCTGTGTGATGAGGCTGCCCTGACAACACAAGTACCACAGGTCTTCCCCATTCTTACAACACATGTAATACCAATATAATGGTATTGTAACAACAGAAACGCTATCACTCTTATGACATTATCATAACGACAGATTACCAATCATGAAGCTATCACAACACGAATCTACCCAATACAATATTTTTTTTAAAATTTGTCTTGACTCTGTAACAGAAATTTGCTACACAATTACCTTTTGTCTATTCATGGTACAAAAATCATTTTTTGTTGGAACCCTTCTCCAAAGGGCGAATTCCATCTGATATTACAACTGTGGATGGACAGTAAATAAAATGCTAAACAACACAAACACTGCCAAGATCATGTGATTATCACAGGAACACAAAGATTAGCCACCTTGCGAAGTTATCTATTATCACTAAAACACAATATTAGCAATGTTCTGATTACTTATGAAATTATCTATTATCATTACAACACAACATTAGCAGTGTTCTGATGACTTATGAAGTTATTTATTATCACTACAACACTTCATTAACAGTGTTCTGATGACTTATGAAGTTATTTATTATCATTACAACACAACATTAGCAGTGTTCTGATGACTTATGAAGTTATTTATTATCATTACAACACTTCATTAGCAGTGTTCTGATGACTTATGAAGTTATTTATTATCATTACAACACAACATTAACAGTGTTCTGATGACTTATGAAGTTATTTATTATCATTACAACACTTCATTAGCAGTGTTCTGATGACTTATGAAGTTATTTATTATCATTACAACACTTCATTAGCAGTGTTCTGATGACTTATGAAGTTATTTATTATCATTACAACACTTCATTAGCAGTGTTCTGATGACTTATGAAGTTATTTATTATCATTACAACACTTCATTAGCAGTGTTCTGATGACTTATGAAGTTATTTATTATCACTACAACACTTCATTAGCAGTGTTCTGATGACTTATGAAGTTATTTATTATCACTACAACACTTCATTAACAGTGTTCTGATGACTTATGAAGTTATTTATTATCACTACAACACTTCATTAACAGTGTTCTGATGACTTATGAAGTTATTTATTATCATTACAACACTTCATTAGCAGTGTTCTGATGACTTATGAAGTTATTTATTATCACTACAACACTTCATTAGCAGTGTTCTGATGACTTATGAAGTTATTTATTATCATTACAACACTTCATTAGCAGTGTTCTGATGACTTATGAAGTTATTTATTATCATTACAACACTTCATTAGCAGTGTTCTGATGACTTATGAAGTTATTTATTATCACTACAACACAACATTAACAGTGTTCTGATGACTTATGAAGTTATTTATTATCACTACAACACTTCATTAACAGTGTTCTGATGACTTATGAAGTTATTTATTATCACTACAACACTTCATTAACAGTGTTCTGATGACTTATGAAGTTATTTATTATCATTACAACACTTCATTAACAGTGTTCTGATGACTTATGAAGTTATTTATTATCATTACAACACTTCATTAGCAGTGTTCTGATGACTTATGAAGTTATTTATTATCACTACAACACTTCATTAGCAGTGTTCTGATGACTTATGAAGTTATTTATTATCATTACAACACTTCATTAGCAGTGTTCTGATGACTTATGAAGTTATTTATTATCACTACAACACAACATTAACAGTGTTCTGATGACTTATGAAGTTATTTATTATCATTACAACACTTCATTAGCAGTGTTCTGATGACTTATGAAGTTATTTATTATCACTACAACACAACATTAGCAGTGTTCTGATGACTTATGAAGTTATCTATTATCATTACAACACAACATTAACAGTGTTCTGATGACTTATGAAGTTATTTATTATCATTACAACACAACATTAGCAGTGTTCTGATGACTTATGAAGTTATCTATTATCACTACAACACAACATTAGCAGTGTTCTGATGACTTATGAAGTTATTTATTATCACTACAACACTTCATTAGCAGTGTTCTGATGACTTATGAAGTTATCTATTATCACTACAACACAACATTAGCAGTGTTCTGATGACTTATGAAGTTATTTATTATCACTACAACACTTCATTAGCAGTGTTCTGATGACTTATTTCAAAGGTCATCACAGACAGACACAGACAGGTAGTTCACACAGTAACATATTTCACAGGTCTGCCTTTTTCTAATCATGCACAAGATACAACAACTTCTGGTTATCTTTGATCAAAGTAAGACACACACAATCTGTGATTTAATCCTATGATTTCGCACACATGTAAATCAAACAAAAACAGTCTCTGAAATGTGTGCAAGCAATGTACTCAACCATTTCTAGTGGCAAAAAAACGTCCATGTAACAATGATATGGCACAATAAGTATTGCACTTGTGAAACCAGTCCATGACACAATCAATAAGTATTGCACTTGTGAAACCAGTCCATGACACAATCAATAAGTATTGCACTTGTGAAACCAGTCCATGACACAATCAATAAGTATTGCACTTGTGAAACCAGTCCATGACACAATCAATAAGTACTGCACTTGTGAAACCACTCCATGACACAATCAATAAGTATTGCTCTTGTGAAAACATAACTGCAACAGCAGTGATACAGACAAGATCCGTTGTATAAATCACCTTCACATATCATATATGCTTATAGACAGATATATACACAAATATATAGATACCTGCATTCATCATAGTTTGAATTAGGACAGAAGGAATTGTTCAACAGAAATAAGTAGCAAATGTCATCTCATCTCAATCCTGTGGTCTGGATGGTGAATGGGTAACTGTCTTTTTTCTGTTCTACATATACTGCGGTTTGCTTTCTTCAGTATCTCTGCTTCACATTAAAAACAACAACATATACTGCTGTTTGCTTTCTTCAATATCTCTGCTTCACATTAAAAACAACAACATATACTGCGGTTTGCTTTCTTCAATATCTCTGCTTCACATTAAAAACAACAACATATACTGCGGTTTGCTTTCTTCAATATCTCTGCTTCACATTAAAAACAACAACATATACTGCGGTTTGCTTTCTTCAATATCTCTGCTTCACATTAAAAACAACAACATATACTGCAGTTTGCTTTCTTCAATATCTCTGCTTCACATTAAAAACAACAACATATACTGCGGTTTGCTTTCTTCAATATCTCTGCTTCACATTAAAAACAACAACATATACTGCGGTTTGCTTTCTTCAATATCTCTGCTTCACATTAAAAACAACAACATATACTGCGGTTTGCTTTCTTCAATATCTCTGCTTCACACTGAAAACAACAACAACCAACAACAGGTATTGCTAACTATCTATGACTGCAGAAAAACAACAACATATACTGCTGTCTGCTTTCTTCAGTATCTTCACAACAGAAGCAACAACATATACTGCTGTCTGTCTATGGCTGCAGAAAAACAACAACACATACTGCTGTCTGTCTATGGCTGCAGAAAAACAACAACATATACTGCTGTCTGTCTATGACTGCAGAAAAACAACAACACATACTGCTGTCTGTCTATGGCTGCAGAAAAACAACAACACATACTGCTGTCTGTCTATGGCTGCAGAAAAACAACAACATATACTGCTGTCTGTCTATGGCTGCAGAAAAACAACAACATATACTGCTGTCTATGGCTGCAGAAAAACAACAACATATACTGCTGTCTGTCTATCACTGCAGAAAAACAACAACACATACTGCTGTCTGTCTGTGACTGCAGAAAAACAACAACATATACTGCTGTCTGTCTATGACTGCAGAAAAACAACAACATATACTGCTGTCTGTCTATGGCTGCAGAAAAACAACAACACATACTGCTGTCTGTCTATGGCTGCAGAAAAACAACAACACATACTGCTGACTGTCTATGGAAAGGAAGGCAGAAGCAGACAACAGTGACAGAAAAAGAAGGAAATTTCTCCAGCACCTCAGGAAGAGTAAGGGGGAGGGGGGGGGTGACAAAACTGTGGGAGTCACAAGCCATAAAGGCAGACGTGGAGTTACACTGACCCAGGATTTCAACAACTAGGACTCTTGGCAGGCACACCCATGTCTTGGAAACCACACACAACACCCACACCACAAACAGCTGTCCAGGGGAGTGTTTTCAATACAAAAAGTCACAGCACCTTCCCACCCCACAGACAATGTGACCCTAAAGTCACAGCACCTTCCCACCCCACAGACAATGTGACCCTAAAGTCACAGCACCTTCCCACCCCACAGACAATGTGACCACAGACAAAGTGACCCTAAAGTCACAGCACCTTCCCACCCCACAGACAATGTGACCCTAAAGTCACAGCACCTTCCCACCCCACAGACAATGTGACCCTAAAGTCACAGCACCTTCCCACCCCACAGACAATGTGACCACAGACAAAGTGACCCTAAAGTCACAGCACCTTCCCACCCCACAGACAATGTGACCCTAAAGTCACAGCACCTTCCCACCCCACAGACAATGTGACCCTAAAGTCACAGCACCTTCCCACCCCACAGACAATGTGACCACAGACAAAGTGACCCTAAAGTCACAGCACCTTCCCACCCCACAGACAATGTGACCCTAAAGTCACAGCACCTTCCCACACCACAGACAATGTGACCCTAAAGTCACAGCACCTTCCCACCCCACAGACAATGTGACCCTAAAGTCACAGCACCTTCCCACCCCACAGACAATGTGACCCTAAAGTCACAGCACCTTCCCACCCCACAGACAAAGTGACCCTAAAGTCACAGCACCTTCCCACCCCACAGACAATGTGACCCTAAAGTCACAGCACCTTCCCACCCCACAGACAATGTGACCACAGACAAAGTGACCCTAAAGTCACAGCACCTTCCCACCCCACAGACAATGTGACCACAGACAAAGTGACCCTAAAGTCACAGCACCTTCCCACCCCACAGACAAAGTGACCCTAAAGTCACAGCACCTTCCCACCCCACAGACAAAGTGACCCTAAAGTCACAGCACCTTCCCACCCCACAGACAAAGTGACCCTAAAGTCACAGCACCTTCCCACCCCACAGACAAAGTGACCCTAAAGTCACAGCACCTTCCCACCCCACAGACAATGTGACCCTAAAGTCACAGCACCTTCCCACACCACAGACAATGTGACCCTAAAGTCACAGCACCTTCCCACCCCACAGACAATGTGACCCTAAAGTCACAGCACCTTCCCACCCCACAGACAATGTGACCCTAAAGTCACAGCACCTTCCCACCCCACAGACAAAGTGACCCTAAGTCACAGCACCTTCCCACCCCACAGACAATGTGACCCTAAAGTCACAGCACCTTCCCACCCCACAGACAATGTGACCACAGACAATGTGACCCTTAAGTCACAGCACCTTCCCACCCCACAGACAATGTGACCACAGACAAAGTGACCCTAAGTCACAGCACCTTCCCACCCCACAGACAAAGTGACCCTAAGTCACAGCACCTTCCCACCCCACAGACAATGTGACCCTACACATGACTAGCACATCACCAACACAACCTGAAAAAACACTGCTCAACTGCACATCCACTTCATGAGGTAAGTGACTGTATGAAAAAAAGATGTATATAGTACTTCCAATATTCATTGCACTTTTTGGTCCATGCTGTTCAATATAGCAAGGTTTATACAAGGTTTAAAAACACTCATCATTCATATAAAAAGGAGTTGCTGTTGGGGTTTGGGAATGTTTATTGCTAGTGTAAATAAAATAACATTGTGACCAATCACCAACAAACACACACACACACACACACACACACACACTCACACAAACACACTCACATATCTAACTTACACACATCTGCACCATCATCAAATCCACAGTTCACACAAACTTTTGTCCTCTTCTTGCCACACCGCCGTCGGTTCTCTGGGAATCCCACATGTCCACCTTCATCACATACAACACTGAATTGACACTGCTCTAAACACTGAACTGACACTGCTCTAAACACTGAACTGACACTGCTTTAAACAGTGAACTGACACTGCTCTAAACAGTGATTTCACACTGCTTTAAACACTGAACTGACACTGCTTTCACTGCTTTAAACAGTGGACTGACACTGCTTTAAACAGTGAACTGACACTGCTTTACACAGTGAACTGACACTGCTTTAAACAGTGAATTGACACTCCTCTAAACAGTGAACTGACACTGCTTTAAACAGTGAACTGACACTGCTTTAAACAGTGAATTGACACTCCTCTAAACAGTGAACTGACACTGCTTTAAACAGTGAACTGACACTGCTCTAAACAGTGAACTGACACTGCTTTAAACACTGAACTGACACTGCTTTAAACAGTGAACTGACACTGCTCTAAACAGTGAACTGACACTGCTTTATACAGTGAATTGACATTGCTTTAAACAGTGAACTGACACTCCTCTAAACAGTGAACTGACACTGCTTTAAACAGTGAACTGACACTGCTCTAAACAGTGAACTGACACTGCTCTAAACAGTGAACTGACACTGCTTTATACAGTGAATTGACATTGCTTTAAACACTGAACTGACACTGCTCTAAACAGTGAATTGACACTGCTCTAAACACTGAACTGACACTGCTTTATACAGTGAACTGACACTGCTTTAAACACTGAATTGACACTGCTCTAAACAGTGAATTGACACTGCTTTATACAGTGAACTGACACTGCTTTAAACGCTGAATTGACACTGCTCTAAACAGTGAATTGACACTGCTTTAAACACTGAACTGACACTGCTTTAAACAGTGAACTGACACTCCTCTAAACAGTGAACTGACACTGCTTTAAACAGTGAATTGACATTGCTCTAAACACTGAACTGACACTGCTTTAAACAGTGAATTGACACTCCTCTAAACAGTGAACTGACACTGCTTTAAACAGTGAATTGACACTGCTCTAAACACTGAACTGACACTGCTTTAAACAGTGAATTGACACTCCTCTAAACAGTGAACTGACACTCCTCTAAACAGTGAACTGACACTGCTCTAAACAGTGAACTGACACTGCTTTATACAGTGAATTGACATTGCTTTAAACACTGAACTGACACTGCTCTAAACAGTGAATTGACACTGCTCTAAACACTGAACTGACACTGCTTTAAACAGTGAATTGACACTCCTCTAAACAGTGAACTTACACTGCTTTAAACAGTGAATTGACATTGCTCTAAACACTGAACTGACACTGCTTTAAACAGTGAATTGACACTCCTCTAAACAGTGAACTGACACTGCTCTAAACACTGAACTGACATTGCTTTATACAGTGAACTGACACTGCTTTAAACACTGAATTGACACTGCTCTAAACAGTGAATTGACACTGCTTTATACAGTGAACTGACACTGCTTTAAACGCTGAATTGACACTGCTCTAAACAGTGAATTGACACTGCTTTAAACACTGAACTGACACTGCTTTAAACAGTGAACTGACACTCCTCTAAACAGTGAACTGACACTGCTTTAAACAGTGAATTGACATTGCTCTAAACACTGAACTGACACTGCTTTAAACAGTGAATTGACACTCCTCTAAACAGTGAACTGACACTGCTTTAAACAGTGAATTGACACTGCTCTAAACACTGAACTGACACTGCTTTAAACAGTGAATTGACACTCCTCTAAACAGTGAACTGACACTCCTCTAAACAGTGAACTGACACTGCTCTAAACAGTGAACTGACACTGCTTTATACAGTGAATTGACATTGCTTTAAACACTGAACTGACACTGCTCTAAACAGTGAATTGACACTGCTCTAAACACTGAACTGACACTGCTTTAAACAGTGAATTGACACTCCTCTAAACAGTGAACTGACACTGCTTTAAACAGTGAATTGACACTGCTCTAAACACTGAACTGACACTGCTTTAAACAGTGAATTGACACTCCTCTAAACAGTGAACTGACACTGCTTTAAACAGTGAATTGACACTCCTCTAAACAGTGAACTGACACTGCTTTAAACACTGATCTGACACTGCTCTAAACAGTGAATTGACACTGCTCTAAACGCTGAATTGACACTGCTCTAAACAGTGAATTGACACTGCTTTAAACACTGACCTGACACTGCTTTAAACAGTGATCTGACACTGCTCTAAACAGTGATTTGACACTGCTCTAAACACTGAACTGACACTGCTTTAAACAGTGATTTCACACTGCTTTAAACACTGAACTGACACTGCTTTAAATAGTGAACTGACACTGCTTTAAACAGTGATTTGACACTGCTCTAAACACTGAACTGACACTGCTCTAAACAGTGAATTGACACTGCTCTAAACAGCATACATGCCTCAGAGATGAGATGCTTCCAAAAAACAAACAGAAGTGAGAAACATCTACACAGACAGCACCACCAAAACTGGGCATCTCCTACACAGATAGCACCACCAAAACAGGGCATCTCCTGCACTGACCACACCACCAAAACTGGGCATCTCCTACACAGATAGCACCACCAAAACTGGGCATCTCCTACATAGACCACACCACCAAAACTGGGCATCTCCTACACTGACCACACCACCAAAACTGGGCATCTCCTACATAGACCACACCACCAAAACTGGGCATCTCCTACACAGATAGCACCACCAAAACTGGGCATCTCCTACACTGACCACACCACCAAAACTGGGCATCTCCTACACTGACCACACCACCAAAACTGGGCATCTCCTGCACTGACCACACCACCAAAACTGGGCATCTCCTACACTGACCACACCACCAAAACTGGGCATCTCCTACATAGACCACACCACCAAAACTGGGCATCTCCTGCACTGACCACACCACCAAAACTGGGCATCTCCTACACTGACCACACCACCAAAACTGGGCATCTCCTACACTGACCACACCACCAAAACTGGGCATCTCCTGCACTGACCACACCACCAAAACTGGGCATCTCCTACACAGACCACACCACCAAAACTGGGCATCTCCTACATAGACCACACCACCAAAACTGGGCATCTCCTACACAGATAGCACCACCAAAACTGGGCATCTCCTACACAGATAGAACCACCAAAACTGGGCATCTCCTACACAGATAGCACCACCAAAACTGGGCATCTCCTACACAGATAGCACCACCAAAACAGAAGTGAGAAACAGTCATGCAAACTATCAGTTCCCCCGAAGATCTGTCCACAGTGAAGATCTGACCACAGTGAAGATCTGACCTGACCACAGTGAAGATCTGACCACAGTGAAGATCTGACCACAGTGAAGGAACACAAACTGAAGTGGCATGGCCACGTCTCGTGATCAGCAGGACTTACCAAGACAACCCTGCAAGGCACGGCGCAAGGAAGGAGGAGAGGCGGACAGAAAGAGATGGGAGGACAACATCCCAGCATGGACAGGCCTGAGATCACTGAGTGAGGCCCTGAGAGAGACGAGCAACAGGGAGAGGTGGAGAGAACTGGTGGCCAGGTCGTCAGGCCAACAGTCTTCAGACCAAGGGAAGCAGAAGAGAACAACATGAACCAAATACTTCACTGAGACACACACAGAGAGACACACACACAGAGACACACACACACAGACAAACAGCAACCACTGTCTGCACTCAGCTGCCATCTTCCCTACATCCAGATGAGCAATGAAGACGTCACACACAGCTATGCCTGCTGACAGCACTCACAGAAAAGTCACACACCCACACACACTCAAACACACAACCAGACGTGAGAGATTTTTTTCTGAAAGACCTGAAAAATTAGTATAAGATACAAAAGTAATAAACAATTCATCGAGTCAAAACAATCTGAAATCCACTGCTGATGGCATCCATACCAAAAGCTTGTTTCAAACCTATAAAACTGATATTTTCCTGCACCATTTGAACCAACTTACCAAAGGAAATGTAGCACAGAATGGAGCACTCTGACCACGCCATGCATCCATCATCACAGAACCATCTACGCCTAACTCTAAGCACTGAGAAATGAATTAAAAAACCACCAAAAAAACCCACAGCGCTACACAGTGTGCAGGTGAGGGGAGCAGCGCGTGGTGCGGGGCCTGGCGAAGGGAGACCACCAGTGCAGGCTGAAGGGAGAACCGAACACAGACTTGAAGCTCATCCAGCGGGACTGCTTCTCCCACCGGGCCACCTCCTTCTTCAGCTGCTCTATGCCCTGCACACACACACACAACACACACACACACAACACACACTCACACACACACACACACACTCACACACACACACACAACACACACTCACACACACACACACACACACACACACAACACACACACAACACACACACACACACAACACACACTCACACACACACACAC
>NC_134884.1:522500-530000 GCF_041734735.1 Babylonia areolata
CAGGCGCCGTCACCGTGATTCAAACCCGGGACCCTCAGATTGAAAGTCCAACGCTTTAACCACTCGGCTATTGCACCCATCGATGATGGTGATAATGATGAGGAAGCTGACCAATACCTGCAGTGATGTGCGCGTGGGGGTTTGATGCAGACACACCTGGGACACCTGTACACCACCTCCCCCTCCTTCAGCCCCAGTTTCTGGATGTTGTCACTGGTGGCGTTGCCCTTGGGCACTGCACCCTGCACACACAGCACTCCTCTCTGATGATCCTGCTGCTGCTGCTGGTGCTGTTGGTGGTGGTGGTGTTGCTGGTGATGGTGGTGTTACTGGTGATGGTGGTGGTGGTGTTGTTAGTGGTGCTGTTGCTGTTGGTGGTGGTGGAGATGGTGGTGTTACTCGTGGTGGTGATATTACTGGTGGTGGTGGTGTTAGTGGTGGTGGTGGTGGCGGAGATGGTGGTGTTACTGGTGATGGTAATGTTACTGGTGGTGATGGTGGTGTTAGTGGTGCTGTTGCTGTTGGTGGTGGTGGAGATGGTGGTTACTGGTGGTGGTGATATTACTGGTGGTGATGGTGGTGGTGGTGGTGTTAGTGGTGGTGTTGGTGGTGGTGTTACTGGTGGTGCTTGTGGTGTTACTGGTGGTGGTGGTGTTGCTGGTGGGGGTGTTACTGGTGGTGGTGGTGGTGGTGTTACTGGTGGTGCTTGTGGTGTTACTGGTGGTGCTTGTGGTGTTACTGGTGGTGGTGATGTTACTGGTGGTGATGGTGGTGTTACTGGTGGTGCTTGTGGTGTTACTGGTGGTGTTACTTGTGGTGGTGTTACTGGTGGTGGTGCTGGTGGTGGTGGTGGAGTGGTGGTGTTTATGTTGTTGGTGGTGGCTGAATTGTTGTTAAGTGGTGGTGGTGGTGGTGGTGGTGGTGGTTTGTTGTTTCTGCTGCTGTTGTTTGTCTTGTTTTATCACGGATTTATTGCTGCTGTTGTTTATGTTGTCTTGTTTTGTTGTTGTTGTTTTATTGCTGCTGCTGTTGTTTGTTGCTGCTGTTGTTTTTGTTTGTTGTTGCTTGTTGATGCTGTTGTTGTTGCTGTTGTTTGTTGTTGCTGCTGTTGTTTGCTGCTTCATTGATGTTGCCCTTTTGGTGTTGTGCACACTTGCTGTTGATGCTCTTCTTGTTGTGGTGTTGTTACATTGTTGTTGTTCTTGGTGGAGGTGTCTTGATGTTGTATTAGCACTGCCGTTGTTTGTTGTTCTTGCTGTACAAGTTCTTGGGGATTTTCTAATACATTCATGACAATGTACAAAGACACTGATAACAAAATGCTCTAAAGACATCCCCTGGGTCATGTGACTGCACAACAGGACTGAACTGTACACTTCCTTTCAAAACACACCAAGCTTTCATCCAGGCCAATACAACATCAACACCTCAACACAGGTCAAGACATCACAGCCACATTCTGAAAGACATGCATAATGTTAGAGCAGTGCTGCATTCATTCCATCTTTTGGTTACACCCCAGCACACTTTGCTGCAGCTCAGCCAGTGATGAATTATTCCACCCTTTCTAGTTTCTCTTTCAGTTTCAAGATGTCAAAGCATGCAGACTAATCCATATATGCTGCACCACATTCCACATCTACTGTAATATATGCTACACCACATACCACATCTACTTAATATATGCTACACCGCATACCACATCTACTGTAATATATGCTACACCACATACCACATCTACCGTAATCTTTTTTTCATAAAAGGTAGATGCCTTATCTTTGTATAAATTCAACATACTGTCAGTTGAAAAGGCTTTGACAGCCTGCCCTCAGTTTGAGTAAAACATTAACATGCCACAAAAAAAAAAAAAAAAAAAAAGATTAAAAATAAATGAACAAAATAACTGATAAAAAAAGAAAAGAAAAAAGTTACATAAATAAAACCAGGTAAATAAATAAACAATCCCACAATGGTGATCCATACAGCTGTCAATGTACACTGCACAGTTTGAATGACTTGTCTAAGGTCATCATTGTACTCTGTACAATCTGAATAACTTGTCTAAGGTTGTCACTGTACAGTCTGAATGACTTGTCTAAGGTTGACACAACTGGATATTGGAATGTATATATATATATATATATATATATATATATATATCTTTGTACATATGTGTGTGGAGATATGGGCATATGTGTGTGCGCTTGTACAAGTATGTGTTCATCTGTGTGTGTGTGTGTGTGTGTGTGTGTGTGTGTGTGTGTGCCGTGGAAGCTGTGATACGTAGACTAGAAACGAGTGTGTGGAGAAGGGGGGTAGAGGGGGTGCAGGGTAATGTGTGTGGTGTGTGTGTGTGTTGGAGCTCATGTACGTTTATATGTATTTGACTGTGCTTTCATATCTGTGAAACTGCATGTTCGGTGCATATCTGTTATGCATGTGTGGGTGTATATGTGAAT
Source organism: Babylonia areolata (assembly GCF_041734735.1). NCBI lineage: Eukaryota > Metazoa > Mollusca > Gastropoda > Neogastropoda > Buccinidae > Babylonia > Babylonia areolata. The sequence goes on from NC_134884.1 coordinate 524,960, forward strand.
GTGTGTCTTCATGTTTTACATCTATTTGCTTTTTTTTTTTTTTTTTTTTTTTTTTACATTACAGTTATTATTTATTTATTTATTTATTTGTGTAAGCTTATCTATCATTGATTCACCTTTTTTTTTTCTTTTTTTTTTCCCTCAAGGCCTGACTAAGCGCGTTGGGTTACGCTGCTGGTCAGGCATCTGCTTGGCAGATGTGGTGTAGCGTATATGGATTTGTCCGAACGCAGTGACGCCTCCTTGAGCTACTGAAACTGAAACTGAAACTGTCACTGTACAGTCTGAATGACTTGTCTAAGGTTGTCACTGAACAGTCTGAATAACTTGTCTAAGGTTGTCACTGCACAGTTTGAATGACTTGTCTAAGGTCATCATTGTACACTGTACAGTCTGAATAACTTGTCTAAGGTTGTCACTGCACAGTTTGAATGACTTGTCTAAGGTCATCATTGTACACTGTACAGTCTGAATAACTTGTCTAAGGTTGTCACTGTACAGTCTGAATGACTTGTCTAAGGTTGTCACTGTACACTGTACAGTCTGAATGACTTGTCTAAGGTTGTCACTGTACACTGTACAGTCTGAATGACTTGTCTAAGGTTGTCACTGTACAGTCTGAATGACTTGTCTAAGGTTGTCACTGTACACTGTACAGTCTGAATGACTTGTCTAAGGTTGTCACTGTACAGTCTGAATGACTTGTCTAAGGTTCTCACTGTCTAAGGTTGTCACTGTACAGTCTGAATGACTTGTCTAAGGTTGTCACTGTACAGTCTGAATGACTTGTCTAAGGTTGTCACTGTACACTGTACAGTCTGAATGACTTGTCTAAGGTTGTCACTGTACAGTCTGAATGACTTGTCTAAGGTTCTCACTGTACACTGTACAGTCTGAATGACTTGTCTAAGGTTGTCACTGTACAGTCTGAATGACTTGTCTAAGGTTCTCACTGTACAGTCTGAATGACTTGTCTAAGGTTCTCACTGTACACTGTACAGTCTGAATGACTTGTCTAAGGTTGTCACTGTACGGTCTGAATGACTTGTCTAAGGTTGTCACTGTACAGTCTGAATGACTTGTCTAAGGTTCTCACTGTACAGTCTGAATGACTTGTCTAAGGTTGTCACTGTACAGTCTGAATGACTTGTCTAAGGTTGTCACTGTACAGTCTGAATGACTTGTCTAAGGTTCTCACTGTACAGTCTGAATGACTTGTCTAAGGTTGTCACTGTACAGTCTGAATGACTTGTCTAAGGTTCTCACTGTACACTGTACAGTCTGAATGACTTGTCTAAGGTTGTCACTGTACAGTCTGAATGACTTGTCTAAGGTTGTCACTGTACACTGTACAGTCTGAATGACTTGTCTAAGGTTGTCACTGTACAGTCTGAATGACTTGTCTAAGGTTCTCACTGTACACTGGTTTCTACAAAGTGTTGACCACAAGATGGTTGTCTGAATTATTTATTGAAACTAAAAGTTCATCATGGCAACAATGTCAACCACCTTCTAAGAAAACATCTTATCTGTCAATTCTGTGAGAGTCACCATGGCACCGCACAGAACAACTGTTCACCAGATTCCTCCAGGTTTGTCAGTTGTGTGTCAAAGCCTGGGCCTCTGTGAAGGGTTTTCCTGTCCACTCTGCAGTGTTGTCAGTCCATAATTTTGTTGTTGTTGTTGTTGTTGTTGATTTTGTTTTGTTGTCTCCCAAATTCCCTCGCTCAACAATTTCTTTGAGGATTATTTTAGCAAGTCTTTAGGATCTTCTTATGTGGCCGTAATATCTTTTATTCTTGATGTCAGCAAATCTTCATAATGGTCCTATGTGCTACTTAATGGTTGTTAGTTCATGATGTGATAGTGAACCTGATTCCATCACATTTACATGGCTTGGATTCTTCTCTCCAAACCTTTCTTCAGGTCCTTATCTCACATATGTACATACAGGAAGGCAGAACATAGCAGGCGCTTGATCTTGTGTTTGATGGAAATGTTGCTGTCCTTCCATACAGATTCCAGTCTGGACAGTGCTGGTGTCTCTGCTGTCCTGGGTGGATCAACAGGCCCTGAAGAGAAACCCAGTAACTACCGGAAATCAGACAATGGAACGTGATTCTCTATTCACAGGGACAGGCTACAGAGAAGACCATGTCCCTGTGTGACAACTGACCGGGTCGGTGACCGTGGCGCGGATGTGAGAAGCCAGAGCCAGAAAGGCGCAGACGTTGTAGACCACAGCGTTGACGATGTTGTAGGGATACTCCATCCTCGGCACCACCACCACCATCACTGCGAACTCCGCGTACACCATCAGCAGCCAGGTGATGATGACACACACCTGAAACATTGTCACACACTTTACATGACACACACCTGAAACACTGTCACACACTTTACATGACACGCCTGAAACACTGTCACACACTTTACATGACACGCCTGAAACATTGTCACACACTTTACATGACACGCCTGAAACACTGTCACACACTTTACATGACACGCCTGAAACACTGTCACACACTTTACATGACACGCCTGAAACACTGTCACACACTTTACATGACACACACCTGAAACATTGTCACACATTTTACATGACACACACCTGAAACACTGTCACACACTTTACATGACACACACCTGAAACATTGTCACACACTTTACATGACACACACCTGAAACACTGTCATACACTTTACATGACACACACCTGGAACATCACATGCACTTTAAACAACACACACCTGAAACATAACACACACACACCTCCACCCTCCCAGACCCCGCCCCCCCCCCCCCCCACACACACACACACACCTACACCCACACAGACCCTCACCTACCCACAGGTGTTAGGCACAAACCAGACGTGGCCCAGCCAGGCAGCGTCCAGCCCCCCCACCCCTCCCCCACACAGACCCTCACCTACCCACAGGTGTTAGGCACAAACCAGACGTGGCCCAGCCAGGCAGCGTCCAGCCCCCCCACCCGTCCCCCACACAGACCCTCACCTACCCACAGGTGTTAGGCACAAACCAGACGTGGCCCAGCCAGGCAGCGTCCAGCCCCCCCACCCCTCCCCCACATAGATCCTCACCTGCCCACAGGTGTTAGGCACAAACCAGACGTGGCCAAGCCAGGCAGTGTCCAGCCCCCCCACCCCTCCCCCACATAGATCCTCACCTGCCCACAGGTGCTAGGCACAAACCAGACGTGGCCCAGCCAGGCAGCGTCCAGCCCCCCCACCCCTCCCCCACATAGATCCTCACCTGCCCACAGGTGCTAGGCACAAACCAGACATGGCCCAGCCAGGCAGCGTCCAGCCCCCCCACCCCTCCCCCACACAGATCTTCACCTGCCCACAGGTGCTAGGCACAAACCAGACGTGGCCCAGCCAGGCAGCGTCCAGCCCCCCCACCCCTCCCCCACTTAGATCCTCACCTGCCCACAGGTGCTAGGCACAAACCAGACATGGCCCAGCCAGGCAGTGTCCAGCCCTCCCACCCCTCCCCCACATAGATCCTCACCTGCCCACAGGTGCTAGGCACAAACCAGACGTGGCCCAGCCAGGCAGCGTCCAGCCCCACATGCTCCCTGCACACAGCTCTACAGTCAACCATCACCGCCACTTCTGCCACTGACGTTGTCGTTGTCTTTTTCCTCGATGATTCCGGCGCGTTCTCTGGGTCTGCAGTCTGTCTGCTGCGCTGCCAGAACTGGAAGGTCTGACTTTGATCGGCATGAGGCAGGTGGTTGTGGCGGTAGTGGCTGCTTCCTGATCCACTGACACAGCACAGGTGGTGGGTTGGAACATAAATCACACATCAACACTGACACAGCACAGGTGGTGGGTTGGAACATAAAACACACATCAAAACTAGACACAGGATAGGTGGTAGGTTGGAACATAAATCACACATCAACACTGACAGGTGGTAGGTTGGAACATAAATCACACATCAACACTGACAGGTGGTAGGTTGGAACATAAATCACACATCAACACTGACAGGTGGTAGGTTGGAACATAAATCACACATCAACACTGACAGGTGGTAGGTTGGAACATAAATCACACATCAACACTGACAGGTGGTAGGTTGGAACATAAATCACACATCAACACTGACACAACACAGGTGGTAGGTTGGAACATAAATCACACATCAACACTGACAGGTGGTAGGTTGGAACATAAATCACACATCAACACTGACACAACACAGGTGGTAGGTTGGAACATAAATCACACATCAACACTGACACAGCACAGGTGGTAGGTTGGAACATAAATCACACATCAACACTGACACAGCACAGGTGGTGGGTTGGAACATAAATCACACATCAACACTGACAGGTGGTAGGTTGGAACATAAATCACACATCAACACTGACACAGCACAGGTGGTAGGTTGGAACATAAATCACACATCAACACTGACACAGCACAGGTGGTAGGTTGGAACATAAATCACACATCAACACTGACACAGCACAGGTGGTAGGTTGGAACATAAATCACACATCAACACTGACACAACACAGGTGGTAGGTTGGAACATAAATCACACATCAACACTGACACAGCACATGTGGTAGGTTGGAACATAAATCACACATCAACACTGACAGGTGGTAGGTTGGAACATAAATCACACATCAACACTGACAGGTGGTAGGTTGGAACATAAATCACACATCAACACTGACACAGCACAGGTGGTGGGTTGGAACATAAATCACACATCAACACTGACACAGCACAGGTGGTAGGTTGGAACATAAATCACACATCAACACTGACAGGTGGTAGGTTGGAACATAAATCACACATCAACACTGACACAGCACATGTGGTAGGTTGGAACATAAATCACACATCAACACTGACATGTGGTAGTTGAAACATAAATCACACATCAAAACTGCTACAAAGCAAAACAATAAAAGAAATGTCCAAATTTTCAGTCATTGGACCTTTTTCAAGAATGACATCACAAAACAGGAGAGATAGTTGTGAAAAAGCTTC
>NC_134884.1:535000-570000 GCF_041734735.1 Babylonia areolata
TATGAAAACTGCATTCATAATATATAGCGTACATTCTTTTTTAAGAAAGAAAAAAAAGAAGTTACAATTCACGAATAACATTACAGTGAAGCGTTGAACCTTGACCACTGAACATTTCTACCAAAATATGTTGCGGAACAAAGAAGGGACTGTTTAAAAGCTTCAACAAATAAAGGGTTACGAAGAAGGAGAAGAAGGATAACAGTGGTTTTCAGTCGGACAGATAGTAGACTGCTGGATCTCATGCCTCTGCTTTCAGGATATTTCTGGAGCTGCATTCAATCAATCAGTGAATTTCTGACTTTTTACGCAGTTATGTCCCTTCCGGTCTTCTCCGTCTTCGTTCAGGGACTCGACCAGTCGGAGACATTGATGGAAGTGTTTGTGACCACGATGCAGAACTGCATCACTGTGTATGTGTGTGTGTGTGTGTGTGCGTGCGGGTGTGTTTGGAGGAGGGGGGAAGGGTTGTCAAATGACTGTGGATGGTGTGTGTGAAGATAGGAGCTAAGCGCCTTATTTCTTGTGGGATCGACGTCACATGCATGTGTTATTCCAAGTGGACGAATGTCTCCGAAACGGATGTCATTGTGAATAAGGTTATAATGTGTGTGCATGGTTGTGTGTGTGATAATATTTGTATGTGTGTGTGGACGGTACAGCCGGAATATATATGTGTGTGTGTGTGAAGGCCTGGGACTGGGTGTCTTGGAGACTGCATGTTGTGCATGTGACTGAAATGCCTTTCATGTTCAGCTCACACTTCATACAACTCAAACCCATTCACACTTCATACACAAACACCACAAAACAATATTCACTTTAATTTTTAAAAATTTATTGGAGTTTTTTCCTCATCAAAGGGATTTTTGTTTGTTTTTAAATAATCATCAGTGTACATATCAATTAAGACATTTGGAACAAGCATATGCAATACACAATTTGAAAGTAAAACACCTTTGCTATCATTAAGTGTGGAATGCTCTTCAAATTATGAAAACAAGCTTAAAACACTTGCTGCGCTTATTTGTCATCTCTCTCTCTGTGTCTGTCTCTCTCTCTCCCCCCCCCCCTCTCTCTCTCTCACACACACACCTCCGTCACAAAATAAACATGACCCGACCTTTACACCCAAACAAAGAATAATAAGATAAACAAGTATTCTTTAAACATACCAACAAAAATTACCACAAAATGCTTTCAATGTGAAAATGTAACAACTACTTGTACAACAGAGACTTCCTGTAATTTCAGTTAAAAAATCAGGCTCTCATTTCAACAGCAATCAATAACAGCAGTTCTGGGGAGTAAAACTTGCCTGAATTAAATTTTGAAAATAAAAATCAGAAGCTTGAAATACAACAGAAATCTGTTAGAAAGTCCTTTAGAAGAAAACAACAAAAACAATGAAACAAAAGGAAAGCAAGTATAATCAAGCGTGTGTGTGTGTGTGTGTGTGTGTGTGTGTGTGTGTGTGTGTGTGTGTGTGTGTGTGTGCGCATGCATACATACAGAGTGATCTAACTTCTAAGGGATATTTTCTTGTTGTTTTTTCATATAATGATATGTATAAAATTTGCAGTCCTTACTGCTGTTTGATAAATAAAAACAGTTGACTTTCTTTCCCATGAACTGGGGAGTTCACACCTTACAAGTACTATGTTAGCATTATATATCATTGTCATTAGTAAAAATGAGGACAGTTATTAAACAGATTTCAAATCTGATTTTAAATCAGTTTGATCCCCAGTCTGCACTTTAACTTCTGTCTGATTTCTGTATATACCCAGGTCCTATGGACCATCACCAATAACCGCTGGCACATACCTTACATGTACAATGAACACTACGGGGCAAACATCCAAATGAATTAAAGCTAACACACACACACACAAAGTACAGGCGCACACCCCCCCCACACATGAATAATAGGAATGGGAGACACACCATCAGTGACACCAGTGCCTCACTCATTATTGCATCAAACAAGTCCATGTTTTGTTTTTCACATCATTCAGTCCACTTTCCACACAAAGTGCCTTCACCCTTTTCATGTAGGCCAAGACTGATAGGCAAGAAAAGCTAATTCAAAACTGTACAATATATAGATATCTCCACATGTACCAAGTGTGCAAGTGCAGTATACATGTTTCAGTTGCCTGGAGTTGGACACCCAGTATCACTGTCACTGTCAATGTCCAACCTCTCCACATCAATTCAGCAAACTTGACTGAACTAACAACAGCACACAGCATCCATTCTCAGCAAGAACAACAGCACACAGCATTCAAAAGAACTAACAACAGCACACAGCATCCATTCTCAGCAAGAACAGCACACAGCATCCATTCTCAGCAAGAACTAACAACAGCACACAGCATCCATTCTCAGCAAGAACTAACAACAGCACACAGCATCCATTCTCAGCAAGAACTAACAACAGCACACAGCATCCATTCTCAGCAAGAACAGCACACAGCATCCATTCTCAGCAAGAACTAACAACAGCACACAGCATCCATTCTCAGCAAGAACAGCACACAGCATCCATTCTCAGCAAGAACTAACAACAGCACACAGCATCCATTCTCAGCAAGAACAGCACACAGCATCCATTCTCAGCAAGAACTAACAACAGCACACAGCATCCATTCTCAGCAAGAACTAACAACAGCACACAGCATCCATTCTCAGCAAGAACAGCACACAGCATCCATTCTCAGCAAGAACTAACAACAGCACACAGCATCCATTCTCAGCAAGAACTAACAACAGCACACAGCATCCATTCTCAGCAAGAACAGCACACAGCATCCATTCTCAGCAAGAACTAACAACAGCACACAGCATCCATTCTCAGCAAGAACTAACAACAGCACACAGCATCCATTCTCAGCAAGAACTAACAACAGCACACAGCATTCTCAGACAACACCAGCTTCCTGCCTAAAATGTATGTGTGTGTGCCTGTGTACATGTGTGTGTGTGCATACATGTGTCAGTGTGTAAAAAGGGAAACCATTACAGAAAATATGAAAAAAGACATATAATTAAAAATAAAAACAACAATCAACGCACAATTACTGTTTTTGATGTAGTATGCCAATATCACTATTTTTCATACAGCAATGATTTCCAGAACACTCCTGAATTCTGAGCCAGCAGAAAGGACGTAAGTATCTGTGGAAGAATGGACGCCGTCACACTGAAGACGGGTGCTAACCCTACCCTCGATATGTTTCCCTGTGAACCCACTTCCTCACTGCAGTCAGTCAGGCTTTGTTCTGTGCCAGCAGAATGGAACGCACACATCACACATGGACACCACACACCACACAGCCTGGGCAACATTTTTGGAACAAACTCTTTCTCCTCCTGACCCACACACTCTCTCCTGACTCTTTGGAACAAACTCTTTCTCCTCCTGACCCACACACTCTCTCCTGACTCTTTGGAACAAACTCTTTCTCCTGACCCACACACTCTCTCCTGACTCTTTGGAACAAACTCTTTCTCCTCCTGGCCCACACACTCTCTCCCGACTCTTTGGAACAAACTCTTTCTCCTCCTGACCCACACACTCTCTCCTCTTTGGAACAAACTCTTTCTCCTGGCCCACACACTCTCTCCTCTTTGGAACAAACTCTTTCTCCTGGCCCACACACTCTCTCCTCTTTGGAACAAACTCTTTCTCCTGGCCCACACACTCTCTCCTCTTTGGAACAAACTCTTTCTCCTGGCCCACACACTCTCTCCTCTTTGGAACAAACTCTTTCTCCTGGCCCACACACTCTCTCCTGACGTGTGTTCATTCAGCCTGCCCCAACGTCAGTCCACTGATCAGGACAGCAGAAGTTTTCCCACAGACTGAACCTTTTATCCCTGAGTACTGTCTTCACTCTCCATCAAGCCTTAACAAGCCCAATCACACTCTCCAAGCCTTGACAAGCCCAATCACACTCTCCAAGCCCTAACAAGCCCAATCACACTCTCCAAGCCTTGACAAGCCCAATCACACTCTCCATCAAGCCTTGACAAGCCCAATCACCACAAAAAATCCACAAAACTTGTGACAAAATTCCCTAACAGGTCCCCTTCTCCACACACTCCCCTCTACACCCCTAAGAGATGAACTCCATCACTCCATCTTCAACCTGTCCTGACTGCCCTGCCCCCCCCCCACCACCACCCCCTCACTTCTCCCCCTACACACACACACACACACTGCTGCAGGCAGCAGCAAATAAAACAACATCACCATAGATACATGTATCATGATATCCACTTACAAGGAAAGACATGAGCCTAGTCCACACTGCCTTCTACTCACATACCAAAACACCATCACATCACATCACATCACACTGTTCTCACACAACAAACACCATCACATCACACTGTACTCGCACAACAAACACCATCACATCACACTGTACTCACACAACAAACACCATCACATCACACTGTACTCACACAACAAACACCATCACATCACACTGTACTCACACAACAAACACCATCACATCACACTGTTCTCACACAACAAACACCATCACATCACACTGTACTCGCACAACAAACACCATCACATCACACTGTACTCACACAACAAACACCATCACATCACACTGTACTCGCACAACAAACACCATCACATCACACTGTACTCACACAACAAACACCATCACATCACACTGTACTCGCACAACAAACACCATCACATCACACTGTACTCACACACCAATCACCATCACATCACACTGTACTCACACACCAAAACACCACCACATCACACTGTATTCACACAACAACCACCATCACATCACACTGTACTCACACAACAAACACCATCACATCACACTGTACTCACACAACAAACACCATCACATCACATCACACTGTACTCACACAACAAACACCATCACATCACATCACACTGTACTCACACAACAAACACCATCACATCACACTGTACTCACACACCAAACACCATCACATCACACTGTACTCACACAACAAACACCATCACATCACACTGTACTCACACAACAAACACCATCACATCACACTGTACTCACACAACAACCACCATCACATCACACTGTATTCACACAACAAACACCATCACATCACACTGTACTCACACAACAACCACCATCACATCACACTGTACTCACACAACAAACACCATCACATCACACTGTACTCACACAACAAACACCATCACATCACACTGTACTCACATACAAACACCACACATCACACTGTACTCACACAACAAACACCAACACATCACACTGTACTCACACAACAAACACCATCACATCACACTGTACTCACACAACAAACACCAACACATCACACTGTACTCACACAACAAACACCATCACATCACACTGTACTCACACAACAAACACCAACACATCACACTGTACTCACACAACAAACACCATCACATCACACTGTACTCACACAACAAACACCAACACATCACACTGTACTCACACAACAAACACCATCACATCACATCACACTGTACTCACACAACAAACACCATCACATCACACTGTACTCACACAACAAACACCATCACATCACATCACACTGTACTCACACAACAACCACCATCACATCACACTGTACTCACACAACAAACACCATCACATCACATCACACTGTACTCACACAACAACCACCATCACATCACATCACACTGTACTCACACAACAACCACCATCACATCACACTGTACTCACACAACAACCACCATCACATCACACTGTACTCACACAACAACCACCATCACATCACACTGTACTCACACAACAAACACCATCACATCACATCACACTGTACTCACACAACAAACACCATCACATCACACTGTACTCACACAACAAACACCATCACATCACACTGTACTCACACAACAAACACCATCACATCACACTGTACTCACACAACAAACACCAACACATCACACTGTACTCACACAACAAACACCATCACATCACACTGTACTCACACAACAAACACCATCACATCACACTGTACTCACACACCAATCACCATCACATCACACTGTACTCACACAACAAACACCATCACATCACACTGTACTCACACAACAAACACCATCACATCACACTGTACTCACACAACAAACACCATCACATCACACTGTACTCACACAACAAACACCATCACATCACACTGTACTCACATACCAAAACACCATCACATCACACTGTACTCACACAACAAACACCATCACATCACACTGTACTCACACAACAAACACCATCACATCACACTGTACTCACACAACAAACACCATCACATCACACTGTACTCACACAACAACCACCATCACATCACACTGTACTCACACAACAAACACCATCACATCACACTGTACTCGCATACCAAATCACCATCACATCACACTGTACTCACACAACAAACACCAACACATCACACTGTACTCACACAACAAACACCAACACATCACACTGTACTCACACAACAAACACCATCACATCACACTGTACTCACACAACAACCACCATCACATCACACTGTACTCACACAACAAACACCATCACATCACACTGTACTCACATACCAAAACACCATCACATCACACTGTACTCACACAACAAACACCATCACATCACACTGTACTCACACAACAACCACCATCACATCACACTGTACTCACACAACAAACACCATCACATCACACTGTACTCACACAACAAACACCATCACATCACACTGTACTCACACACCAAACACCATCACATCACACTGTACTCACACACCAATCACCATCACATCACACTGTACTCACACACCAAAACACCACCACATCACACTGTACCCGTCACAAGTGCCATTCTATCCACTAGCGTGGCAATTCAACAGTTAAAACCAATCAACCAAAGGAAGTTCATAGCTAGATCATATATTATACTAACTTTTTCTTTTGATAAAATATGTCTCCTAAGGCCCCATAGATTTTCAGACTCAGCTGAGCATGTTGCATCCATCCGATATCACAATACACTGTATCACATTCTGGAGTCACCATTTTCAGGCTGTGGATGGAACTCCCAACCAATGGGAAAGAGGGGAAAAACATCTGACCTTGCAATGCGTGGTGTGTGTGTTCAAGGTACAATATTCTCTGTCAAGACAGGTCTTCAGACATGGAGAAGAAAATGATAGAAGTGCTTTGGACTGAACTTAGCTGAACTTTTCATTTATCAACAACTGAACATTTCATACATTGGTTGACACTCTCCACATCATCAGCAACTTTCATTGTACAATATGCTGGATTTATCACTTTATCAATACAAACCCATAAAAAAAAGACATTAAGAATTATCAGTCACAACATGATTGACACAGAGTCCCCTCCAACACTACAAACTACCGCACAATGACATCCACAAAAACACAGAACATCAGCATCCCTGGCTCTTTGACTGATAACAACAGATAACACTTCAGTGTGTGGTTTTATCAAAACAGCAAGGCAAAGGCAGTGTCTCCCCTTGCCTGCACACTCCAAGACTCAAACCTAGCCCCCATAGCACCAACTGACAGCCCAGTCTGTCTGGATATGTAAAACCCGTCATCTCTCCATCCACAGAGCTGTGTCCCCAGTCACTGACATGTAAAACCCGTCATCTCTCCATCCACAGAGCTGTGTCCCCAGTCACTGACATGTAAAACCCGTCATCTCTCCATCCACAGAGCTCTGTCCCCACAGTCACTGACATGTAAAACCCGTCATCTCTCCATCCAGAGAGCTGTGTCCCCAGTCACTGACATGTAAAACCCGTCATCTCTCCATCCACAGAGTTCTGTCCCCACAGTCACTGACATGTAAAACCCGTCATCTCTCCATCCAGAGAGCTGTGTCCCCAGTCACTGACATGTAAAACCCGTCATCTCTCCATCCACAGAGCTCTGTCCCCACAGTCACTGACATGTAAAACCCGTCTCTCTCCATCCAGAGAGCTGTGTCCCCACAGTCACTGACATGTAAAACCCGTCTCTCTCCATCCAGAGAGCTCTGTCCCCACAGTCACTGACATGTAAAACCCGTCATCTCTCCATCCAGAGAGCTGTGTCCCCACAGTCACTGACATGTAAAACCCGTCATCTCTCCATCCAGAGAGCTCTGTCCCCACAGTCACTGACATGTAAAACCCGTCATCTCTCCATCCACAGAGCTCTGTCCCCACAGTCACTGACATGTAAAACCCGTCATCTCTCCATCCAGAGAGCTGTGTCCCCACAGTCACTGACATGTAAAACCCGTCTCTCTCCATCCAGAGAGCTTTATTCTGTGTGTCCAGCATTGTTATATTGTAGTTTATTGTATTGTGCATTGTACTGCAATGTATTGCATCATTTTGTCTTGCATTGTATTGTATTGTATTGTATTATTCTTTTTGTCGCAAAAGATTTCTCTGTGTTAAATTCATACTGCTGTCCCCACGGACAGTGCATAGCTAGTGTACCTGTTTTCCTATCATAAACAAAGTGGATTTTTCCAAAGAACTCGGCCAGGGACAACCCTCTTATTGCCATCATAGGTTCTTTTACAGGCTTTAAGTGCATGCTACAAAGAGGACCTCAGTTTATGACCCAATCTGAATGACTAGTGTGCGGACCACCATTCAAGGGGGAGACAGTACAGGCCAGTGTGGGATCTGATCCCATGGTTCTCTGGCTTGCTAGGCTGCTGCTTTTCTACAACGTGTACTGGCCCACCACTCCACCTCCTGTGTGTGGCCTCCATCATTCTGCAAACCCAACAGGGAATTTCTGGACCATGATGATGACATGGCGTGCTCACCACTGTCTGTTGTCCCCCCTCCCTCACAGTCACCGTGGAAATGAACGAGTTACCTCCCTGGACCCATGTCATGATGATGACACAGTGTGTTCACTATTGTCTGTTGTCTCCCCTCCCTCACAGTCACCGTGGAAATGAATGAGTTACCTCCCTGGAGACGCCACAGCCGCACTCAGTCCATCCTTGCTGAACACATTGCCACAAGACAGACGTCCTTTTCCTTCACCGTGTACAACACGGCCTCACACTGTCAACGGTTTTACACACTGCCACAAGACAGACATCCTTTTCCTTCACCGTGTACAACACCGCCTCACACTGTCAACTGTTTTCTGTGGATTCCGGCAGTCCCCCACCCCGCCCTGCAACCACCATTGCTGTGTGCGTCCCCCCCACTGTCACTGTGTGTCCCTGAAGGGCTGAAAGACTTGAAAGACAGACAGAGGGCCAGGCCAAGTGATGAGCACAGGGCGGTTCACTGTGACCCCTGACCACCGTCAGGCTGGGGGAAGTGACCACATGTCCAACAAGAGCCAGGAACCTCCTTGTATCACAGATCTCCTCCCACATCCCCATCGTCACCTCACAGTGCCCCCCCCCGACACTGCACCATCCCCCCCGACCCCCCAATCCCTGCTCACAGCATCTCCCCCACACTGTCTTCGTCCCCCCCACCGCCCTGGCCGTGGGGGTGTGTGGTGTGTTTGGGTGAGGGGGGGAAGTTGGGGATGTACATCTTCTGTCTCCTCTCAACCTCAGTCCGACACAGCGGGCACTCCGAGATTTTCTGGGCACAGACAGAGCAGGTGAGGTGACCACAGGGGCAGAGCACCGTGGCCACCAGGCGGGACAGACAGATACAACACAGCAACGAGTCCTCCAGGCTGTCTAACCGCTCCTTCAGCTCCTGCAACACAACACACTGAACTGTAATACAACACACCACAGTGCACTAAATTATACATACTACAGCACAGTGCACTAGGAAAACAAAGACACTTACAGACAGACACAAAGAAGGTGGCACTGTGCTGTAGTAATGCACTAGGAAAACAAAGACACTGAGAGACAGACACAAAGAAGGTGGCACTGTGCTGTAGTAATGCACCAGGAAAACAAAGACACTGACAGACAGACACAAAGAAGGTGGCACTGTGCTGTAGTAATGCACTAGGAAAACAAAGACACTGACAGACACAAAGAAGGTGGCACTGTGCTGTAGTAATGCACCAGGAAAACAAAGACACTTACAGACAGACACAAAGAAGGTGGCACTGTGCTGTAGTAATGCACTAGGAAAACAAAGACACTGACAGACACAAAGAAGGTGGCACTGTGCTGTAGTAATGCACTAGGAAAACAAAGACACTGACAGACAGACACAAAGAAGGTGGCACTGTGCTGTAGTAATGCACTAGGAAAACAAAGACACTGACAGACACAAAGAAGGTGGCACTGTGCTGTAGTAATGCACCAGGAAAACAAAGACACTGACAGACACAAAGAAGGTGACACTGTGCTGTAGTAATGCACTAGGAAAACAAAGACACTGACAGACACAAAGAAGGTGGCACTGTGCTGTAGTAATGCACTAGGAAAACAAAGACACTTACAGACAGACACAAAGAAGGTAGCACTGTGCTGTAGTAATGCACTAGGAAAACAAAGACACTGACAGACACAAAGAAGGTGGCACTGTGCTGTAGTAATGCACTAGGAAAACAAAGACACTTACAGACAGACACAAAGAAGGTGGCACTGTGCTGTAGTAATGCACTAGGAAAACAAAGACACTTACAGACAGACACAAAGAAGGTGGCACTGTGCTGTAGTAATGCACAAGGAAAACAAAGACACTGACAGACAGACACAAAGAAGGTGGCACTGTGCTGTAGTAATGCACCAGGAAAACAAAGACATTGACAGACACAAAGAAGGTGGCACTGTGCTGTAGTAATGCACCAGGAAAACAAAGACACTTACAGACAGACACAAAGAAGGTGGCACTGTGCTGTAGTAATGCACTAGGAAAACAAAGACACTGACAGACACAAAGAAGGTGGCACTGTGCTGTAGTAATGCACTAGGAAAACAAAGACACTGACAGACAGACACAAAGAAGGTGGCACTGTGCTGTAGTAATGCACTAGGAAAACAAAGACACTGACAGACACAAAGAAGGTGGCACTGTGCTGTAGTAATGCACCAGGAAAACAAAGACACTGACAGACACAAAGAAGGTGGCACTGTGCTGTAGTAATGCACCAGGAAAACAAAGACACTGACAGACACAATTAATACAATGCAATGCAATACAATATAATGCAATACAATACAGTACAAAACTATACAACACAGTATGCTATTTGGAACAAGACAAGTCACAGGACACACAACGCAGGGCCATAAGACTGACACAGCTAAAACTCTCAACCACATCAAACTGAGTATCAAAATAAAAAAACCCATCAAGACAGAATTTGCAATCAACTGGACAGTAAACTGGGTAACCAACTAAAAAATGTCTTTATTTCCAATTTTTGCCTCTGTCGGCTTTTCATGTAACAAACTGAATTGTCTCCCCTCCCATACTTCTCTCAGGATGACTGATGGGCGAGTCGGCCGTTAAAAAATGTACATGTCTGATCAAGATCACCATGTACTCTTCTATCATTAAGAGAAAACCGTTTTTAAGTTGATCAATTCTTCTATCATTAAGAGACAACCGTTTTTAAGTTGATCAATTCTTCTATCATTAAGAGACAACCGTTTTTAAGTTGATCAATTCTTCTATCATTAAGAGAAAACCGTTTTTAAGTTGATCAATTCTTCTATCATTAAGAGAAAACCGTTTTTAAGTTGATCAATTCTTCTATCATTAAGAGACAACCGTTTTTAAGTTGATCAATTCTTCTATCATTAAGAGACAACCGTTTTTAAGTTGATCAATTCTTCTATCATTAAGAGAAAACCGTTTTTAAGTTGATCAATTCTTCTATCATTAAGAGACAACCGTTTTTAAGTTGATCAATTCTTCTATCATTAAGAGACAACAGTTTTTAAGTTGATCAATTCTTCTATCATTAAGAGAAAACCGTTTTTAAGTTGATCAATTCTTCTATCATTAAGAGACAACAGTTTTTAAGTTGATCAATTCTTCTATCATTAAGAGAAAACCGTTTTTAAGTTGATCAATTCTTCTATCATTAAGAGACAACAGTTTTTAAGTTGATCAATTCTTCTATCATTAAGAGAAAACCGTTTTTAAGTTGATCAATTCTTCTATCATTAAGAGAAAACCGTTTTTAAGTTGATCAATTCTTCTATCATTAAGAGAAAACCGTTTTTAAGTTATCAATTCTTCTATCATTAAGAGACAACCGTTTTTAAGTTGATCAATTCTTCTATCATTAAGAGACAACAGTTTTTAAGTTGATCAATTCTTCTATCATTAAGAGACAACCGTTTTTAAGTTGATCAATTCTTCTATCATTAAGAGACAACAGTTTTTCAGTTATCAATCCTTCTATCATTAAGAGACAACAGTTTTTAAGTTCTCAATCTAACATTATCAGTAAACAAATCTTCAGGGTCAGCAGCTTCATGGGCACCACATGGAGGGCTGACAAACAGGGACAGCCCCAACATCCACACTATAAAAAGGAAAAAGACAGAAAGAGCAGTCTGTGGCTGTGACACGCACCATGCAGTGCGGCGAGGCGCAGGACAGCGTGTTGTTGTCACGGTCGATGTCCATGCTCTGCATGGAGCCGTGGCACTGACTGGTGGCCAGCGACTGGGTCGACTGCGACATGGAGTACAGCTTTCTCCGCGCGTAGTCGTATGCCTCGCGACTGGTGCGTCTGATGTCGAAGATGTACCGCTTGCCTGTTGGACACACAGAGCCACATGGGTCACTTGTGGTTTGTTTGTTTTTTCTTCATCTTCATCTTCCATTGTTGTTGTTTTTTTTATTGAACCATTTTTTTCTCCCACAACCTTGACATACTAATACATAGATTCAAAGCTGCACAATCATGCCCCGCAGACTGTAGAGAAGAGAGGACAAAGCCAGTCTTTTACAGCACAAGGTCCTGTCAGCACTTATACAGTCACCAATATTCACAAGCAAAACCAAACTTGCATCAGTGATATATTTTTAGACATTTTTCTTTGGGGGAAGGGAGTAGTGGGTGGTGGGTACTGGGTGCCAGATGTAAGGCTGACAGGACATGTCTGTGGGTACTGGGTGCCAGATGTAAGGCTGACAGGACATGTCTGTGGTACTGGGTGCCAGATGTAAGGCTGACAGGACATGTCTGTGGGTACTGGGTGCCAGATATAAGGCTGACAGGACATGTCTGTGGGTACTGGGTGCCAGATATAAGGCTGACAGGACATGTCTGTGGGTACTGGGTGCCAGATGTAAGGCTGACAGGACATGTCTGTGGGTACTGGGTGCCAGATGTAAGGCTGACAGGACATGTCTGTGGGTACTGGGTGCCAGATGTAAGGCTGACAGGACATGTCTGTGGTACTGGGTGCCAGATGTAAGGCTGACAGGACATGTCTGTGGTACTGGGTGCCAGATGTAAGGCTGACATATGTCTGTGGGTACTGGGTGCCAGATGTAAGGCTGACACATGTCTGTGGGTACTGGGTGCCAGATGTAAGGCTGACAGGACATGTCTGTGGTACTGGGTGCCAGATGTAAGGCTGACAGGACATGTCTGTGGTACTGGGTGCCAGATGTAAGGCTGACAGGACATGTCTGTGGTACTGGGTGCCAGATGTAAGGCTGACAGGACATGTCTGTGGGTACTGGGTGCCAGATGTAAGGCTGACAGGACATGTCTGTGGGTACTGGGTGTCAGATGTAAGGCTGACACAACATGTCTGTGGTACTGGGTGCCAGATGTAAGGCTGACAGGACATGTCTGTGGTACCGGGTGCCAGATGTAAGGCTGACAGGACATGTCTATGGGTACTGGGTGTCAGATGTAAGGCTGACACAACATGTCTGTGGTACTGGGTGCCAGATGTAAGGCTGACAGGACATGTCTGTGGGTACTGGGTGTCAGATGTAAGGCTGACAGGACATGTCTGTGGGTACTGGGTGCCAGATGTAAGGCTGACAGGACATGTCTGTGGGTACTGGGTGTCAGATGTAAGGCTGACAGGACATGTCTGTGGTACCGGGTGCCAGATGTAAGGCTGACAGGACATGTCTGTGGGTACTGGGTGCCAGATGTAAGGCTGACAGGACATGTCTGTGGGTACTGGGTGTCAGATGTAAGGCTGACAGGACATGTCCAAATGTTCTTACCCTACTTGGAAATAAATCACAATATTCACATTTTAAAAACTGAAACAAATCAACAAAAAACCAAAACAAAATAAACTTGATGACCACCCCACCCCCACTCCCTCTCTCATCACACCACTGACCCAGGTCGGAGTTCTCGTTGAAGATGGACACCAGCGTGCCCTTGAGGTCGCGACAGAACTGGTTGGACACGTCGTTGGACACGGTGTCACAGCGGTAGAAGGAGTGCATCTCGGTGATGCAGCGGTACAGGGCCACCGCCGCCTTCCGACTGACCAGCTTGTAGCCCACAGGGGGCAGCTGTTCCCCACAGTCGTCGATCAGCTGAAGGTACACCTCCCGCTCCCTGTGGGTGGCCATGTGGATGCTGGGGTACGTCAGGCTGCAACCACCACACCCTGTCTGTCAGCACCCTTTCATCCAGCGACTGATATGGACACTTATACACTAACTCTCCTGTCACACAACAACCTCTACAGCTGCACTTGACAAACACACCATTCATCTGCACAACAGGCAGCCTACCTGAGACCAAGCTCTAAGCACACTAGCTTTAGGAACACAAAATCATTTGCACAACAGGCTGCCCACCGGGGTATAGCCAAGTTCCTTTTAGGCGCTTATCATTTGTTTCACGTGTCATTCAGTCAGGCTTCTGTCACACGTACATACACACACAGACTGAGACACACACAGAGTAACACACACACACAGAGTAATACACAGAGTAACACACACACACAGAGTAACATGCACACAGAGTAACACACACAGACCCACACAAACACACACAGAGTAACACACAGACCCACACAAACACACACAGAGTAACACACACACACAGAGTAATACACAGAGTAACACACACATACAGAGTAACATGCACACAGAGTAACACACACAGACCCACACAAACACACACAGACCCACACAAACACACACAGAGAACACACACAGACCCACACAAACACGCACAGTAACACACACAGACCCACACAAACACACACAGTAACACACAGACCCACACAAACACACACAGAGTAACACACACAGACCCACATAAACACGCACAGAGTAACACACACAGACCCACACAAACACGCACAGTAACACACAGACCCACACAAACACACACAGAGAACACACACAGACCCACACAAACACGCACAGTAACACACACAGACCCACACAAACACGCACAGTAACACACAGACCCACACAAACACACACAGTAACACACAGACCCACACAAACACACACAGAGTAAAACACACAGACCCACACAAACACGCACAGAGTAACACACAGACCCACACAAACACGCACAGTAACACACAGACCCACACAAACACACACAGAGTAAAACACACAGACCCACACAAACACGCACAGAGTAACACACAGACCCACACAAACACGCACAGTAACACACAGACCCACACAAACACACACAGAGTAAAACACACAGACCCACACAAACACACACAGAGTAACACACACAGACCCACACAAACACGCACAGTAACACACAGACCCACACAAACACGCACAGTAACACACAGACCCACACAAACACGCACAGTAACACACAGACCCACACAAACACGCACAGTAACACAGTTACCACCCACAGCCCCACACTCACTTCTCCTCTGTGTTGTCCACCATGTTCCGGAGCAGCAGACCCTCAGGCCCCACCCCGAAGAGAATCTTGTCGCCAATTGCGGAGCGCACTTCATGGAACTCAAAGCCAAAGTAGGGCAGCTGGGCCATTGCCTGCAGCAGACGGTACTCTGCCGCCACTCCACTCATGTCCAACAGTGCCTGGTGCTCCTGTAGAAAGACACACGTGGCATGTCTTTTTACTGAATTCTACAGCATTTATACACCATAACTTTAACCCAAGACCCTTATTATTCACATGGCAAGTCTTTTTACCTAATCTTACAACATTTACACCTTTCAACTTCAACCCATGACCCTTATTATTCACATGGCAAGTCTTTTTACCTAATCTTACAATATTTACACCTTTCAACTTCAACCCATGACCCTTATAATACACATGGCAAGTCTTTTTACCTAATCTTACAACATTTACACATTTCAACTTCAACCCATGACCCTTACAATACACATGGCAAGTCTTTTTACCTAATCTTACAACATTTACACATTTCAACTTCAACCCATGACCCTTATAATACACATGGCAAGTCTTTTTACCTAATCTTACAACATTTACACATTTCAACTTCAACCCATGACCCTTACAATACACATGGCAAGTCTTTTTAATTCTATCAAATCTTACAACACTTACACACCAGAACTTTAACCCATGACACAACTGGCAAGACTTTTTACTGAATCCTTTAACATTTACACATCTTAGCTTCAACCCTTGACCTTTATCATTCCCGACAGGAAAGTCTTTTCACCAAATCTTACAACGTTTACACACCTTAACTTCAACCATGACCTTTATTAATATCAACTGGCAAGTCTTTTCACTGAATCTTACACCATTTAGTTTACACACCTTAACTTCAACCATGACCTTTATTAATATCAACTGGCAAGTCTTTTCACTGAATCTTACAACATTTAGTTTACACACCTTAACTTCAACCCATGACCTTCATTAATATCAACTGGCAAGTCTTTTCACTGAATCTTACAACATTTAGTTTACACACCTCAACTTCAACCCATGACTCTTTCAATACAGTTCATAAATGTATGATTAATATCTGTCAAAACACTGTTGTGAACCAGAATGGCGTTGAAATTCAACTCAAATGAAGGAAACACTAACAGACAGGAAACGAAGGAAGCAACAGACAGGAAACGAAGGAAGCAACAGTCAGGAGGAATCACCAGACAGGAAACGAAGGAAGCACCAACAGACAGAAAAACGAAGGAAGCATGATGCTTGTGGCAGGAAAAAGGGAGGGACTCACCTCCACCACGGCCTGCAGAAGACTGTCGGTAGTACAGTGACCTTGACCTTGCCCCAGGGTGGCCAGGATGTCGTGGTAGATGTCCATCTGGTACCTGTTACCTGTCTGGTCTCCAAACTCAGCCTGGGCCACCAGGGCGGCCAGTTTGGCCACGCGGTCCTCCTGACCCTTCAGGACCAACTGTCCCGCCTTCAGGTCCTGCCACACCTGCTTGTAGTACAGGTGTCTGCACACACACCAACACACACCTGTGTAAGGTAAAGGTCTGCACACACATCAACACACACCTGTGTAAGGTAAAGGTCTGCACACACACCAACACACACCTGTGTAAGGTAAAGGTCTGCACACACACCAACACACACCTGTATAAGGTAAAGGTCTGCACACACACCAACACACACTTGTGTAAGGTAAAGGTCTGCACACACATCAACACACACCTGTGTAAGGTAAAGGTCTGCACACACACCAACACACACCTGTGTAAGGTAAAGGTCTGCACACACACCAACACACACCTGTGTAAGGTAAAGGTCTGCACACACACCAACACACACCTGTATAGTTAAAGGTCTGCATACACACCAACACACACCTGTGTAAGGTAAAGGTCTGCACACACACCAACACACACCTGTGTAAGGTAAAGGTCTGCACACACACTTACACACACCTGTGTAAGGTAAAGGTCTGCACACACACTTACACACACCTCTATCAGTTAAAGGTCTGCACACACACATCAACCTACATCGCATTACATGTATATTAAAAAAAAAAAAGAAAAAGAAAAGGTTAAAACTGTTCACGTTCCAAAGTCTTTTATCAATTTAAGGACCATCTGGGCGGTACATTCACATCCACTGTGTCTAGGACTGGGCATAGGAAGGTGGGGCCCAATCCTCTCTTTCCGCCATTTAATGATTTATAATCTTCCCCGCTCTAAGTCAGGTGGCCATTCACACCTGGGTGGAGTGAGGAAAGACAGAGTAAAGCACCTTTCTCAAGGACACAACACCAAGCTGAAAAGGAGCCTGGAACTCTGATCATTGGACAATCACTGACATGGTCAGTGTGTCACCACTGTCACTGACAGGTCATGCCACACCCGTCTGTAGTTCAGAGGTCCGCGCACACACATGCAGTCAAAGCAGTCAGTAATAATGCCTTGCATTTGTTAAATTTGTGTCTGCATACACAATATAGAACATTACAGAAAGAAAATGCACATTATTACTATTTAATTTATAAACACAATCAACAATGGAACAAGACACAAAATAGTAAAAAGCAACCATCCATCACAGTACAAAATACTACTACAATGCTGGTATTTTATATCAATTTATTCATACTATAGATCTGATGTGGGAGTGTATACAGTATACTGTAGAACTTAAGTCTTGTGTTGTTTGACACAAGTCACACAGGTCTGAACCAGCTGAAGCAGTGCACACACAAGAGCACACCACCCCATAGCACCACTACACACAGCTGTAAGTAGACCAACACTGTGTTCAAATGACACAGGGAGGACACAACAGTCCTTGGTGGGGCGCTGACTGTGAGACAGAGAAACCAGTCTTGTTTCAGAGGTTGGCCACACGCCAAAGCACATCAGCCAACACACGTCAGTGACCCAACTCCCACCAGTCCTCTTGAGGAAAACAGTGCGGTGAACAACTTGCAAGGCAGAACATTACCACACACAGTCCCACACACACACATTCAAGGAACTAAATCAACGAGGCAGGAAAAAACATGTTGGCCTCTTTACCAAGGACATCACCACCAGACAGACCTAACAGAACGGAAAGACCTCATCATACCTATCTGTCATCCATGATGGACCTGCCAACAGGATGGAAAGACCTCATTATACCTATCTGTCATCCATGATGGACCTGCCAACAGGATGGAAAGACCTCATTATACCTATCTGTCATCCATGATGGACCTGCCAACAGGACGGAAAGACCTCATTATACCTATCTGTCATCCATGATGGACCTACCAACAGGACGGAAAGACCTCATTATACCTATCTGTCATCCATGATGGACCTGCCAACAGGATGGAAAGACCTCATCATACCTATCTGTCATCCATGATGGACCTGCCAACAGGATGGAAAGACCTCATCATACCTATCTGTCATCCATGATGGACCTGCCAACAGGATGGAAAGACCTCATTATACCTATCTGTCATCCATGATGGACCTACCAACAGGACGGAAAGACCTCATTATACCTGTCATCCATGATGGACCTGCCAACAGGATGGAAAGACCTCATTATACCTATCTGTCATCCATGATGGACCTGCCAACAGGATGGAAAGACCTCATTATACCTATCTGTCATCCATGATGGACCTACCAACAGGACGGAAAGACCTCATTATACCTATCTGTCATCCACGATGGACCTACCAACAGGACGGAAAGACCTCATTATACCTGTCATCCATGATGGACCTACCAACAGGATGGAAAGACCTCATTATACCTGTCATCCATGATGGACCTACCAACAGGATGGAAAGACCTCATTATACCTATCTGTCATCCATGATGGACCTACCAACAGGACGGAAAGACCTCATTATACCTATCTGTCATCCATGATGGACCTACCAACAGGATGGAAAGACCTCATTATACCTGTCATCCATGATGGACCTACCAACAGGATGGAAAGACCTCATTATACCTATCTGTCATCCATGATGGACCTACCAATTTGACCTATCAGTGTTATCCAATCATGCATTGGATTAGCTGCAAGACTGATGGGTACATGATTTGTTCAGGTCACAGTGTCAGTACCCACCTGGTGATGTCACTAACACACACTACACAGGGAGTGGTACCCACCTGGTGATGTCACTAACACTACACAGGGAGTGGTACCCACCTGGTGATGTCACTAACACTACACAGGGGGTGGTACCCACCTGGTGATGTCACTAACACTACACAGGGAGTGGTACCCACCTGGTGATGTCACTAACACTACACCAGGGGGTGGTACCCACCTGGTGATGTCACTAACACTACACAGGGAGTGGTACCCACCTGGTGATGTCACTAACACTACACAGGGAGTGGTACCCACCTGGTGATGTCACTAACACTACACAGGGAGTGGCACCCACCTGGTGATGTCACTCACTAACACTACACAGGGAGTGGCACCCACCTGGTGATGTCACTAACACTACACAGGGAGTGGTACCCACCTGGTGATGTCACTAACACTACACAGGGAGTGGTACCCACCTGGTGATGTCCTGCTGAATGGAGTGGGGCTGCACACAGAACTTGAGACGCAGGTGGAAGCGGTAGGGCTGATGGCCAGACACCTGCTGGTCCAGGCGGTTGCGCAGGTTGAGCCACAGCTGCTCCTGCTTGTTGCCGCAGAACCGCAGCCCCAGGTAGTCCACTTCCAGAATTCGCAACTGCTCACATACCTGCACACACACACATGTATGTATAACATGGTAATAATATATGTACCTGTGCACAACTACAAGTGTGCATGATTGAAGCCTGACTGAATGGCAGAGTCTAAGACTCGAAACGTCATAAATCTTCATCTTTCAGTAGTGTACCTTTGATTTTTCACCACCCTTTATCATTTGTAACTTTGTTTTAAAAGGTCCAGCAGTCGCCATTTTTTCATCAGAGGTTGGAGGGTTAAGGGAACGAGGCAAAGGCCACATGGCTGCGTGTTGACCACTGTGACCAGACCACAGGTTGGAGGGTTAAGGGAACGAGGCAAAGGCCACATGGCTGTGTGTTGACCACTGTGACCAGACCACAGGTTGGAGGGTTAAGGGAACGAGGCAAAGGCCACATGGCTGTGTGTTGACCACTGCGACCTGACCACAGGTTGGAGGGTTAACTCACTCAGTATGGCCAGTCCTCTCTTCTCCTCTATACAGACCCCTCGGATGTCCAGTGGGTGTCTGAATGACCCAATCTTTAGCTTCCGTCGTCATAATTGTGGTATTCTTTGTCAACATTCACCTCTTCAGTATAAGAGCCTTCCGCTTGCAATATTTTGATGATGGTAATTAGGTTGAAATGCTGTTAACATCGTCTCTTTCACCGTTCATATGGAGAGAGTTAAGGGAACGAGGCAAAGGCCACATGGCTGTGTGTTGACCACTGTGACCAGACCACAGGTTGGAGGGTTGAGGGGGAAAGAAGCAAAGACCATGTGGCTGTGTGCCAGGAGCTGAACAAACACTTCAAGCCCCGCAGGCCACACACAATGCCAGTCAAAAAGCCATGGCCCTCTTCTCTTCCTCACTTCCTCTCAGTCTCACACACTGCAAACACAAGGGCAGCTACTGCTGCATGTTTGTAATTGTTAACAACAAAAACCATTGTCCGCAATGTCCACAGTGACATTTTCCAACCTGGTTTACATTCGGTAGCTGACAAAAACATGCACTGTTGCTTCCTAACCTGCCTTCACTACATGTACACACAGTCACTTTTTAATGATTGTCACGGTTCTATTATCGTAACTGTATTAGTATTATTACTAATATCACTTTACCAGTATTAATTAGCTAAAGGCAGAACCATAGCTTGCTTCTATAAGTTTTTCATATAATTTTCTGCTAAAGAACTTTCTCTTGATGATGAAATACATGTCTGTCCGCTCCAATCACTGCAATCACAGGTCAGACACGGACTCAGTGACTGACCTATCAATCAAATGATTATCATTATTAATGTGATATTACACTTTCACAGATCCAGGGTTTGACACACACCGAACAGACCTGGAGGAATGTAGTGAACAGTTTATTCAGTAAGATGCTCCAGTGACTTCACAGAGTGAATGGAGAGGAATATTACATCTGACACAGCACGCTGTTCAACACTGCCCCTGATCAAATCTCAAAAAAGTACAACTGAGGCTGGACAAAAGTGACAGGGAAGTCACCTTTCTGTTTCCATGTGGCATGTAAAGTGATGTATCCACTGTACTACCACAATCAAATCAAATCAATCAAATCAAAAACACTTTATTAATCCACATGGAAATTAAGTTGTGCAATCACAGGCTCATTGTAAACACTGGCATAAAATCATGCGCAACATAAGAAGAGATTAAAACTAGTCAAATAAGAATTCCCAATAGCTGACGATATACTAACCCCCCCACCCCCCACACACATACTCATGTTAAGACAATAGGGTATTGCACAACAATATTAACAAATGAAAACATCCAACAAAAAAAGGGTATAAGATTACTAAAAATGACATGCGCGCACGCACGCACACACACCCACACCCACGTTAAGACCATAAGGTATTGTACAACAATACATAAATAAAAACATCAAGGGAATAAATCGTATATATAAGTAAAACACACACACACACACACACACACTCACTCACACACACACACAAACAACGTATGCATGCACATAACATATGTCACGCCAATAAGATTAGAACATTAACATTAAGATACATGAAATCCACAGACATGGCAGTCATGTAAAGTGATATATCCAATGTACTACCACAGACATGGCAGTCATGTAAAGTGATGTATCCACTGTACTACCACAGACATGGCAGTCATGTAAAGTGATGTATCCACTGTACTACCAAAGACATGGCAGTCATGTAAAGTGATGTATCCACTGTACTACCAAAGACATGCCAGTCTTCAGTCATGTAAAGTGATGTATCCACTGTACTACCACAGACATGGCAGTCATGTAAAGTGATGTATCCACTGTACTACCACAGACATGGCAGTCATGTAAAGTGATGTATCCACTGTACTACCAAAGACATGCCAGTCTTCAGTCATGTAAAGTGATGTATCCAATGTACTACCACTGCCAATGACATGCAATTCTTCAGACAAACTGTACCTGATGTCCAGGTCAAATAGGAAATTTTCCCCAAAAATATTATGTTAACAGTAACATACTGTGACCCATATTCTGCATCAGCCGGCACAGCTTGTGTAATAAAAACCACAAAGGACTGACAGTGCCCTGATCCAGTCACCTTTCTTTTCCCCTTCCCCTCACATTCTCCATCAGTGGGTCAAAAGTTTAGTTTGTGTACCAGTACTACCCAGTTAACATTACAAGAGACAGACAGTGCCCTGATCCAGTCAACTTTCTCTTCCCCTTCCCCATGCTATGCTCGAATGATTGACCAATATCCCCTACCCAAGCAAGCAACATAGTAATGGGCAAGCATGGATGTCATGCATTGGGAGTGCAACTAATGAACTACAAGCGAGCATTGTGTTTTTGTCTGAAGCGTACAAGAGGTCTTGGAGTCAGTGACTGTGAAATGGGAGGTGGGGCAGGCAGGCACTGTGTAGGTAATTAATCCTGGCTGTGAAACCAGAAACCAGGAAAGATTGTGCACACCTGCACACACCTGTTACTGTTAGTCTTCCTTCTGCTCCATAGATATTGGTGAATTTTCCCTACATGCTAGTGTGTGTGTGTGTGTGTGTGTGTGTGTGTGTGTGTGTGTGTGTGTGTGTGTGTGTGTGTGTGTGTGTGTGTGTGTGTCATGCATGTAATGCATGAATGTAAGTTGTTACTGCTGAGAAAGCACCAATATAATGACTATGACTAGTAGTATGAGCCAAGAATGAAGTACTGTTCCTGTCACTAGAATGACAAAAGCAAGCTATAGTACGATAGCAAGCTATAGTACGTGTTCTTTTCCTTTCATTCCTGTCTCAAGTGACAATATGGACCAGTTAAGGTTAAGCCTTAGTGGACTGAAAAGTAGTAAATCATCCACTAACTGATTTTGAGTTAGTGACGAACAGCAGAAGTGGGCAGGAAATGTGACACACGTCACACTGAAACACTGATGCTTCTCAGAACGAAACAGGGAGATGGACTGTCACTGTGTGCACACTGTTTCAGAGTACCGGTACTGACACATAAAGTGACCGTCACAGCTCTTCAGTGCAAGACCACACGTTGCCACACACCGGCATGCCAGACCCCAACGTTCCCAACCACCAGAAACACGCGTGTCCGATGTGTGATCAGAACAAAGGCAGCACTTGGACTTTGGACCCTGATCGAAGGAGGTCAGCCATGATGGCCCAGCTGATTGGGTACAGCTGTATGCACATTGTGCCTTCGCCTTCTTTTGCTCGCTTTTCGCGACATACCAGGCCAATGTTATGACTGAAAATTTAACTTCAATGTTTGATCTGACCTTCATGAACGAACTGTGCCGCTGAAAAGCACAATCAATCAAAATAATTGACAGTTTCTGCTGTCTGTTTCCGAGTAGCTATGTTGGATGGGTTCTTTTCTTTCAGCGCTCGTGGTCTTTAAATTATGTGTGACGACAACCAGACAAACATGTACACAACTCTGATTCTGAACAATCAGCCTGTTTTTTTGTTTTTTGTTTCGTTGACTATTAAGCATGATTATAAATTACTTCTTCCTAATTTTAGCAGTGATAGACACTGAGTGACTTTTCTTTCAAACGGTACACCCAAACTCTGCAAACTGGAAACAGTGTAAAACGTAAATATTGCTATTTTATACGAGCCATTTCGAAAAATATTAGCACTCTGAAATTCGTTTGTGTGGTTTGGCAGTTTTACCTCCCAGAAGTTTGCCACAAACGTGACAGTCACAATGGCTTACCTTGTCAAGACACTGCTGGCCCGTGGCCTTCTGGTCCACCTCGATTTCCAACACATGGGAATCGGGCAGACAAACATGGCATCGCATCATATTGAAAAGAAATATCTATCTCCAGCACAGTTCTATCACATCGCAAGAAGCGAACACTTGGTCCGCTGTTCCTGTTGAACATATCCCGTCCACTCGCTTCGAGAGATTACACACTTCTGACGTCGGCTTCACAGCAGCCCAGTATGTGACCGCTCCTGTCAATCTTGGAAGCTCAGCCAATCAGCTGGCGTAAGGGGTGTGGTTTACACCAACAACAAAGTGACCGCGTTTCGCTCAGCTGGAAATAACCATATGATGTCAGCGTCTTTTGTCAGCAACAGCAAACAGGAAATTTCTTGCACAGCACTGTGTAATGTCAGGCTGAGTTCTGCAGCGAGCTTGCGGCTAACTGGAGCAATAAATGGTTCGTCAGTAGGACGTTTTAGATAGGAAGGAGGGAGGTTGGGGGGCATGGTTGAACCCAGAGTGACGCCAGCCGCTTTGTTTACACCCTGGCGTCTTGGAAGGCCTTCCACGCCAGCATTTGCCACGAACAGAGAGATGCGGGAGGGGGGGGGGGGGGGGGAGTTGTGAAGGGAGAAGGCAGGGGGGACTGGGGATGTGTGTGTGTGGTGACCCATAGATATAATTTATGTAGATGTAAAAATATCTCTCAGTGGGTTGACCACGACAAGATCGACTGAGGGGAGGCAGTGCAGGCCTTCTGACTGTCCGTGAGTTCAGGCTCAAAGCCCGAAGGTCCGCAAGGTGAAGGCCGTTCGGTGCACGTTAGGGGTCTTGGAATGTTGGGAACTGTGCTGACACCTTGCTGATGTCCGTGCACACTGCAGCACTGCCACTACCACCACCCCTCCACCTCCCCCCTTCCCTCCCTCCTTACTATACACCCCTTTCTGGCCATCTGCCGCTGTGACGTCAATGCAGCACCCTCCTTCCCCCTCCCCACCCCTCCTCCATCTTGACGGCCTTCTTTCCATTGACGATCGTCTTTAACCTGAGGACAGTGACCCGTTCGAGGAGCACGCAATGGCCGCACCCCCCTCCCCCTTTCTGCCCCCTCCCTCAGTGCATCTGCACACAATCCGTTGGTTGATCAAGATGGTCATGTAGTCCCTAGAAGGGAGGTGGGGGGGTGGGGGGGGGGGGGTGAAGGAAAGGGCAGCTGTTTGACCACACGTCGCTATCAAGTGGTGAGCAAACTTTGTAAGGTCCGTCACTTGAATCAAGAACTGATCACAATTGGTTACCTAACCACAAGAACTGAACACAATTGGTTACCTAACCACAAGAACTGAACACAGATTGGTTACCTAACCACAAGAACTGATCACAATTGGTTACCTAACCACAAGAACTGAACACAGATTGGTTACCTAACCACAAGAACTGAACACAGATTGGTTACCTAACCACAAGAACTGAACACAGATTGGTTACCTGACCACAAGAACTGAACACAGATTGGTTACCTAACCACAAGAACTGAACACAGATTGGCTACCTAACCACAAGAACTGAACACAGATTGGTTACCTAACCACAAGAACTGAACACAGATTGGCTACCTAACCACAAGAACTGAACACAGATTGGTTACCTTGGTTACCTGACCACAAGAACTGAACACAGATTGGTTACCTAACCACAAGAACTGAACACAAATTAGTTACCAAACTCCCGTCAGATGTTCCAGCAATATCCTGACCCCCGTGTGTCAGTAAATCTGCCTGGCGTCGTACAGCGGGTTACACGGTGTACTTTGCTCAGTGAGTGCTGGTAGAGATGGCATTCGGGTGGTTGTCGGTTCAAACCCTTGTGGCTCAAGACGTTGGCATTTCGCTGCCATCATCCATGTGCTGTGGTGGTGGTGGTCAGATTTCTTCAGAATGGAGTAGGGTCTTTCTAGGCCTTCCTCAATACAGGATGGATACTGAACAACATGCCAGACGTCCTTTTTGAGGATGTCCCCATTTGGGGTTTTAGTTTTATTTTAGTCATTTGTCTTTCACTTTATTATTTTTTTTATGCCGTATACACATGTGTTTGTTTTTCATCGATTGTCTTATTTCGTTTCATGATGACGTTTTACACAAACCTGGGCTAGCATCACAAGAACTCACCAAGGCGCTAGGTGTACGCGAGGATCAGGTATCTGCTCTTTTATCATTTTATTTTATATATATATAATATTATCAATAAATACAGCAAATGTAGTGTAGTGTGTGTGGATCAGTCTGTTCACTTTGAGATCTTGAAAATGGAACTGCCGAAACTGTGATGGTGTTAATATAAGGTTGTATTGTATTGTATTGTATTGTATTGTATTGTATTGTATTACTTTCTGTCACAAAGTGTTTCTCGGTGTGACATTCGGGATGCTGTCCCCCGAAGAAAGCATGTCACCGGCTGCTGACAGTCCAGCACCACCATTTTTTCAGTTCTTTTTTCCAAACACACTGCCTTCGGCTCCTTTACCACTGACCCCCCCCCCCCCCCCGATTCCCCCCCCCTCTCCCGCACGCCCCTCCCGCCCCCTCCCCATTCAGAGGCTAAACGTTCAGCTAATCAGACACTGACATATGTTTACACATGGAACAACAGCAGAGTGAGAGCTGTATGACCAATGGTTTCTCCACTGCAATATGAATTTATTTACAGCTTAGTCTTTCATGAAGGATCGAGACTTTCAAACTAGGAGGCAATACTGCACTAGCTGTTAGTGCTGCTATACTGCCTTGGGGGCTAGTTTGCTTTTTGGGGACCATCTCAACGCCGACTGTCCCCAAACCCTCTTGGCCGAGAGAGTGGGGATGTAAACTGGACCAGACATTTTCCACTGTCATCAAATTGTAGCCAAGGTAGTCAGGACAGCAGCTGCACTCTCCACTGTTGTGATGGTCGTAGTCAGACACAGCTGATGACTATCTAACATAGCACTGTCTCGCCCCCCATTGTCCGGCCGGGGGGTGGTTTTCACCGGGGACCATGCAGGCTGACGATGTACACCCCGAACTAACCAACCAGGAAATGATGAAAACTGTCATGGTGATCTGTACACAACAATGACGATGTCATCAACTGTCGTCCAGGTGGACGTGATCTGCTGACAACTGTGAGATGTTTCTTGGCCTCCTTCTCTTTGTCACCTCCATCTCCCACTCACCCACACACATCTCAACTGACACACGCTGTAACAGTCACACACACACACACACACACACACACACACACACACACTGACAGAGACAGAGACAGAGAAAAGGAAGACACAGACAAGCAGAGACAGAGATAGGATGGAGTTTATTTACAAACAGAAAAAAAGTAAAACGATCAGTGGGCAAAGTCCACACCGTCACACATTTAAACACAACGATTAAAACCTGACCCCATTTTTTTGTTGTTGTTTTTTTCTTTTTTGACGCTGTCAACAACATCTGCGCTCAGTTGCACACCAGTCCTAAAGAATGCACACCTGTTACATCGCTTGTCAGGCACGGGAGTTCCATCACAACTGCCCCCACTTACCAGTTACCATTACGTTTTACCGCCAGAGATAACAGTTATCAGGGTCAATGGGGGTGCAGGTGTTTTCACAGCACTTAGAAAGTAACTCTTTGTGCTGCCGCAGATGACAGGTCGGGTTATGTGTGTGGTGCCCAGAGTTGATTTCTCCCGGCTGTTTGTCGGTTTCCAGGTCACTGTGTCTGTGTGCCACTCTGTTTAGCTGTTTGTTTCTTTTTCACGTCTGTCTTCTTCTTCTTCTGGGAGAGAGACAGAGACAGATAGAGACAGAGACAGACAGAGACAGAGACAGAGACTAGATGAAATAAACATGAAAATGATTTCGTTCAGAAGACAATTGGCATATTCTGAAGGGACCTGAATAAGTATCCAACAAAGAAAGAGAGAGAGAGAGAGAGAGAGAGAGAGAGAGAGAGAGAGAGAGAGAGAGAGAGAGAGAGAGAGGAAACGAAGCCAAACGTTACGAAACGAAATCTGTTGTTCCAATAAAGGCTGAAGCCCTTACTGAAGTGGTGTGACAAACGCACAATAACCTATTAGAACTGTTACAGTCATTCTCACATCACAGAGATGGCCGGTCTATTTACCCACAACATGAACAAAGTGAGTCATGTACTGATGTATACCACCGATCTATTTACCTACAACATACACAAAGTGAGTCATGTACTGATGTATACCACCGATCTATTTACCTACAACATACACAAAGTGAGTCATGTAATGATGTATACCACCGGTCTATTTACCAACAACATACACAAAGTGAGTCATGTAATGATGTATACCACCGGTCTATTTACCCACAACATGAACAAAGTGAGTCATGTAATGATGTATACCACCGGTCTATTTACCAACAACATACACAAAGTGAGTCATGTAATGATGTATACCACCGGTCTATTTACCAACAACATACACAAAGTGAGTCATGTAATGATGTATACCACCGGTCTATTTACCCACAACATACACAAAGTGAGTCATGTAATGATGTATACCACCGGTCTATTTACCCACAACATACACAAAGTGAGTCATGTAATGATGTATACCACCGGTCTATTTACCAACAACATACACAAAGTGAGTCATGTAATGATGTATACCACTGGTCTATTTACCAACAACATACACAAAGTGAGTCATGTAATGATGTATACCACCTGTCTATTTACCCACAACATACACAAAGTCAGTTATGTAATGATGTATACCACCGATCTATTTACCTACAACATGAACAAAGGGAGTCATGTAATGATGTATACCACCGGTCTATTTACCCACAACATGAACAAAGGGAGTCATGTAATGATGTATACCACCCGGGGCAAGGTACGCACAGCTTTCAGTTAAAAAAAAAAAAAAAAAAAAAAAAAAAGACAAACAACACTGACACTACATTCAGTCTCTCCACTTTCACGAACCATCACCCCCCCTCCCCCCCCCATTGCTGCACCCCTCCCACCCACTCCACAGACAGATAGTTATTTTTGACTTGTTTACCCGCCACCCTGGGCCAAAGTCCACCCAGCTTTCAATTACACCACAACACAACAACCGCTATTAAAAAAAAATACAAACAATAAAAAACCCACAAAGAACACTTGATGACAAACGCTGACACCACACTATCTCCTCTCGAACTATCTCCTCTCTCCCCTCCCCCCTTCACCTCCCCCCCTGCCCTCCCCTCCTCCCTTCACCTCCCCCCCCCTGCCCTCCCCACCTCCCTTCACCTCACCCCTGCCCTCCCCTCCTCCCTTCACCTCCCCCCTGCCCTCCCCACCTCCCTTCACCTCCCCCCTGCCCTCCCCTCCCCCTTCACCTCACCCCCTGCCCTCCCCTCCCCCCTTCACCTCACCTCCCGTCACCCTCCCCCCCCCTCCCCCTTTCCCTCCCCTCACCCCTCCCTTCACCTCTCCCCACCCTCCCCTCCCCTCTCCCTCTCCCCTCAGCCCTCACTTCACCCTCCCCACACCCCCCCCCCCTCTCCCTCTCCCTCAGCCCCCTCACGTCACCCTCCCCACACCCCCCCTCCCTCTCTCCCCTCTCCCCTCACCCCCTCACTTCACCCTCACCACCCCCCCCTCCCCCTCTCTCCCTCTCCCCTCAGCCCCCTCACTTCACCCTCCCCACACCCCCCTCCCCTCTCCCCTCCCCCCTCACGCACCCCCTCACCTCACCCTCCCCCCACCCCCCTCTCCCTCTCCCTCCCCCCTCAGGCCCCTCACGTCGCCTCCTCCACACCCCCTCCCCTCTCCCCTCTCCCCTCAGCCCCCTCACGTCACCCTCCCCACACCCCCCTCCCCCTCTCCCCTCTCCCCTCAGCCCCCTCACTTCACCCTCCCCACACCCCCCTCCCCTCTCCCCTCTCCCTCAGCCCCCTCACTTCACCCTCCCCACACCCCCCTCCCCTCTCCCCTCTCCCCTCAGCCCCCTCACGTCACCCTCCCCACACCCCCCTCCCCTCTCCCCTCTCCCCTCAGCCTCCTCCCCTCCAGGGACAACCCTTTTGGGGCCGTAGGTTATTTTACGTGCGCTACATGCACTACATCCCTCTTTTCAAAAATGACTGTACATTGTACACTCGTGGTTTCCTGAAGACATTGGCCCTCTCTCTCTGTCTCTGTTTCTCTTATCTATCTGTTGATCTATCTACGTCATTGAAATGCATCCATCAGGATTTCCCCCACACAACAAGCAATGAGAAACAATCATCTCCCTGTCTGCTCAGAACAAAGCACACACCACACGCCCTGCACCCCCCCCCCCCCCCCCCACCTCCCCGGACCCCCCCCCCCCCCCCCCATTCTGTCCCATCAGCAGTGCCTTCCACGTCATACGTGACTCACTCTGACCCCTGGAGGGGTCAACAACTGTTACAAGTCATTGCCTTCACTCACACTCACAGACAGACAGACAGACAGACAGACAGACAGAATTATCAAGTTTTGATTGTCCTTTCAGTCCTGTTGGAGTGGGAAGGATTGCTACAAAATACTCATTTCATGCCCAGATTAAACAATTCCAAATGCATAACTGCGTCACATAGAAGCTGAGAAAACACAAGCATCTTTTAACCACCAAAAGAGGATCAAGACAACGTATGCAAATCTAATGAATTAATTTGCAGTTAATTTTTTGTGTGCCTCTTTTGCGTATTCACTTCGCTTTCTTCACTTGTCCCTCAGTCCGGATAACCGCTGGGGCACCAAAGATAATCTGTCCACCTCCTTCCTCCATCTTTCTCTGTTTTCTGCTTCCCTAAGGGCCTCACTCAGCCTCAGACCTGTCCATTCTGGGATGTTGTCTTCCCTAAAGGCCTCGCTCAGCCTCAGACCTGTCCATTCTGGGATGTCTTCCCTAAAGGCCTCACTCAGCCTCAGACCTGTCCATTCTGGGATGTTGTCTTCCCTAAAGGCCTCACCCAGCCTCAGACCTGTCCATTCTGGGATGTTGTCTTCCCTAAGGGCCTCACCCAGCCTCAGACCTGTCCATTCTGGGATGTTGTCTTCCCTAAAGGCCTCGCTCAGCCTCAGACCTGTCCATTCTGGGATGCTGTCTTCCCTAAGGGCCTCACCCAGCCTCAGACCTGTCCATTCTGGGATGTTGTCTTCCCTAAGGGCCTCACCCAGCCTCAGACCTGTCCATTCTGGGATGTTGTCTTCCCTAAGGGCCTCACCCAGCCTCAGACCTGTCCATTCTGGGATGCTGTCTTCCCTAAGGGCCTCACCCAGCCTCAGACCTGTCCATTCTGGGATGTTGTCTTCCCATCTCTTTTGTCTGCCTGCTTCTCCTTCTTCTTCCTTGAACAGGGTATGTTGCAAAAGTTAAAAACCAATTTCGGAGACAAATATTTTTCATGCACATACCTTTTTCGCAACTGATCATACTTGGGACATTCCATTACAAAATGGAACTCATCCCAAGTCACACACATGTCAACAAATCTTACATAACCGTAACTCTCGTGACATGCCATTTTGTCTACCTATTTTCATTTCCAGCTTAAAATGACTATAATATCGATATTCGAAGAAGCTGATAACGTAATTGTCAATTCGGGCATTTGACTAATGTATTTTTCTCTTCCAAAACAACCATTGAAGTTTCGACAGAACAAACATTTATTACTAGCTTCCAGAGCCTGTCTCCGTGAATTTGGAAAATTGTCTGTCAAAGCAATATTGGGAATTTGGAAAATTGTCTATCAACGCTATATTGGGAATTTGGAAATTTGTCTGTCAACGCAATATTGGGAATTTGGAAAATTGTCTATCAACGCTATATTGGGAATTTGGAAAATTGTCTGTCAACGCAATATTGGGAATTTGGAAAATTGTCTATCAACGCTATATTGGGAATTTGGGAAATTGTCTGTCAACGCTATATTGGGAATTTGGAAAAAATGTCTGTCAACGCAATATTGGGAATTTGGAAAATTGTCTATCAACGCAATATTGGGAATTTGGAAAATTGTCTATCAACGCAATATTGGGAATTTGGAAAATTGTCTGTCAACGCTATATTGGGAATTTGGAAAATTGTCTATCAACGCTATATTGGGAATTTGGAAAATTGTCTATCAACGCAATATTGGGAATTTGGAAAATTATCTATCAACGCTATATTGGGAATTTGGAAAATTGTCTGTCAATGCTATATTGGGAATTTGGAAAATTGTCTATCAATGCTGTCGCTCATTCACTCTCTCAAATACATACACACATTAAAGCAATTAAATTAATAGGCGAATCGGGGTCACCAGTGTCTGTGATGGGCGAATCGAGAATAAGCGAGTCAGTAATAGAATCGGGATACACCGTCTCCATCTTCTCTCTTCGTGTGTGTGTGTGTGTGTGTGTGTGTGTGTGTGTGTGTGTTTGAGAGAGAGAGAGAGGAGAGAAAGAGAGAGAGAGTGGTGGCCGCGGCTGCCGGAATAGTCGAAACGGGAACGGCGGTTTGTCGAACTCGGATGAGGTCGTCAGGAGTGTCGGTACGATCACAATGTATGCTGGCTGTGTGTATTATATGAAATATAGATGTCATTATGTTATATATGTATAATGATTATCTGCTGGTTCAGCACTGAAGGAGCGCAGCCAACAGCTGCCAGTCCGGTCCAAAGTCCACCGCTGAGCAAAAAGTGATTACATTGCTGATAGAGAGGGGAAAGCCGTGAACACTTCACCCATACACATCGCTCTTTTATCTCTCTCTCTCTCTCTCTTTCTCTCTCTCTTTCTCTGTGCCGGGTCCAAAGTCCACTTAGTGAGTGAGTGATAACTACCTAGTACGCAGTTGACTGGACATAGCGTCTGTCTGTCTGTCTGCCGGCCTACATGTCAGTCTGTCTGTCTTCCTGCCTGCATGTCTGTCAGTCCGTCTGTTTGCCTGGCCCCAGGTTCAGCCAGTAACAAGCTGCACACCGTGTTGCAGTATTGAGTCCACCAAAAAGGAAAAGCTGACACTGGCATCAATGACTCGCGGGCGCGAGTGTAATTGTCAGAGTGATTGTGTGTGTGTGTGTGTGTGTGTGTGTGTGTGTGTGTGTGTGTGTGTGTGTGTGTGTGTGTGTGTGTGTGTGTGTGTGTGTGTGTGTGTGTGTGTGTGTGTGTGTGTGTGTGTGTGTGTGTATGTGACACAGAGAGAGAGAGGGGAGAGAGAGGAAGCGAGAAAGCATGCTTTTTATGTACTTCAAAGGTAGACACTACAAGAAACAGTACAGACAAAATATTTAAACAGTATTCCAGAACAAATCTCAGAAAGTTTACATTTAGTAACAGAGTAACAAATTATTGGAAAAAATTAACAAACAATATCAAACGTGCACCTAGTATAAATACTTTTAAGAACCTCATAGATAAACACGAGTTATTGACAAAAACGAAATATGACTTTGGACAAAATGACTGAGCTAGTCAACGACCTGACCAGCAATGTAAAGGAGTACATCTGTATGGGCACAAAAAGCCAAAAATGGCTAAGTTGTATAAAACAACGCCCCAAATCCTGATCCTGATCCTGAGAAAAGGTGTTGACCAGCTAAGCGTTGAGCACTTGCAGGATGCCATACAGAACAACAAAACGGGTTCTGTGAGATTCGACTCACATTTCAAAGTGATGAACATTGTCTCACAGACTGAGGACTGGGGGTGTGTTTCCTGTTTAATGTTGCACGATTATGTCATTGAAGCTTGTATATGTATGCCCCCTCCCCCACCCCCTTTCTTTTCAATGAATACATCACAGTGACAGACTATCATCGCTCCAAAAGATACATATCATATATGTATGTATGTATGTATGCATGTACATATATATATATATATATATATATACATATGTATATATATATGTGGGTCTCGCAGCTAGTGGCGAGAAGTACACTGTTTCACCGATAACTGAAAAAGTTTCTGCTTCAGTCCTGCACTTCCTGAGGACAGAGTTGGCCCCATAATTATCGTGAATATTGGAGCTGGCCATGGACGTGTTTCCACACTGGATCCAAACTCTGAGAATTCACATAGTGCACTGTGTCTGGGTCTGGGGGCCCAGTCCTCTC
>NC_134884.1:572500-577500 GCF_041734735.1 Babylonia areolata
CAACCCCCTCTTCCCTCCCTCCCTCTCTCCCCCCCCCTCCCCTGCACACGTTTGACTCACACCACTGTGGCGGCGTGCACAAAGTCACATGAAATAAATATTTCCTCACTCGTAAGCTATTTTCCCCAAGACAAGAAAAGTAAAGGAAGAAGCCGGTCCACTCAGGCCGACTGGAATTTCCTCCAACTCACTGCCAACTTTCTGTCTTTGTTGAAATGTCAACCAGGACGTTTTGGTTGGTGATTAGTCAGTGCAGTCCGCCCACCAGGCGACAGAAATGCCCCAGTTGAAGCCCCATGCAATCAGCTGTGTCCCATGACCGGTGGGTTTTTTGAACACCCACACACTGAACAAAGCCATCGCTCCCATTGTCAGCCCCCGCCCCTTACCCCTCCCACCCCCTATACCCCCCCGCCCCTTATCTCACCCACCCTCCATACCTCCCTCCCTCCCGATTCTCGCATCATTGTCCTGGCCTGACTAATGACTGCTCTTACCTTCCTTTGTCTGCCTCTCTCCCTGCCCCGCCTCCTCTGTGTGTGTGTGTGTGTGTGTGTGTGTGTGTGTGTGTGTGTGTCTATCCGACTCTCTGTCTTTGTTTGTCTGTCTGTCAGTGTGTGTGTGTGTGTGTGTGTGTGTGTGTGTGTGTGTGTGTGTCTATCCGACTCTCTGTCTTTGTTTGTCTGTCTGTCAGTGTGTGTGTGTGTGTGTGTGTGTGTGTGTGTGAGGGAGAGACGCTGTGACATTTTATTGTCATTTCCTGCAAGGGTCAATTGAGAAGGGGGCAACAAGGGTGTGTCTCATATCACCTCAAGAACAATACGATGTACTCCTGTGAAGAGAGAGAGAGAGAGAGAGAGAGAGAGAGAGAGTTCTTCTTGATGGGTAGCCAACATCGACTTGTCGATGAATCTGCTACACAATTTCTTTTCGGGGGGAGAGAAGGGGATGGGGGCTCCGAGCGGCTGTTTTAGTGAGCTCTGAGTTCAACAGATTTAGGGGGCGGGGTGGGGTGTGGGGGGGAGATGGCTGTTGTTTGGAGCTGGTCAAAAGTTGACCACCCTCAGTCTGCCAGGCTGCCAGGGATGGCGCACTGAGTGGCGGCTACAGTGGGCAAGTTGTTCCAATCCGGGACAGGGAGACATTGAGTCTGTGACTGGGAGAGGGGAGAAGGAGGGAGACACACACACACACACACACACACACACACACACACACACACACACAGAGTGTATGTGAGGGGGAGAGAGCGGGAGTGGGGGGAGTAGGGAGAGACATGGAAAGAGAGAGGGGGGAGGGGGAGAGAGGGGGAGGGGGGGTAGGGAGAGACCGTCAGAGACATAGACACAGAGAGGGAGAGAGAGACAGAGACAATCTGTGAGGGAGAGACAGAGACAGACAGAGACAGACAGAAACAGAAACCGAGATTAAATCTACATGTTTATTTTGAAAGTGTCGGTTGACGAGCTATGTTCTGAAAAATAACTAGTGGGGTTTAACCCTGTTCTAAAAATAGTGTCTGACTTGGCGCAATCACGGAGGGCGGAAAGTGACAATGACGGAAGACAGTCTGTACTGTGGCTTCTTGCAGCTCCGCGAAGCCAGTGGTCTATTTTTAGACCAGTGCAGCTGATGGCTGTCACGTCCACAAGCGGGGCGCTGTGCAGGGCACTGTTTGCATTGACAGGTCCACTTCGCCCTGTCTCTTTTGATCCTACCGCCTGTTTCACTCCTCAGTCTGTTTCGCCAACACTCTGTACCAACTGCATCTCTGTCTCACACACATAGACACACACACACACACACACACACACACACACACACACAGACAGACAGACAGACAGAAACACACACTAGCACACACACAGAGAAACACACACACACACACACACACACACACACACAAACACACACACACAGACAGAAACACACACACACACACACACACACACACACACACACACACACACACACACACAGAGACAGACAGACAGACAGAAACACACACACACACACACACACACACACACACACACACACACACACACACACACACACACACATACACACACAGAGCAACTGAGTACACAGGCGAATCGGGATCATCTAATTAGTAATGGGCGTATCATGAATTAGTGAGTCGGGAATGTGTGTGTGTGTGTGTGTGTGTGTGTGTGTGTGTGTGTGTGTGTGTGTGTGTGTGTTTGTGTGACAGAGTGAGAGAGAGAGAGAGAGAGAGACAGACAGACAGACAGACAGAGAACTTTGACAGATCCGTGTAGCTGAAGCGGTCCGCATAGACCGGGACGTTAGACGTAGTGACACGGGACTGATATGACACACACCAGATGTAGTGACACGGGACTGACAATGACACACACCAGATGTAGTGACACGGGACTGACAATGACACACACCAGATGTAGTGACACAGGACTGACAGTGACACACACCAGATGTAGTGACACGGGACTGACAATGACACACACCAGATGTAGTGACACGGGACTGACAATGACACACACCAGATGTAGTGACACGGGACTGACAATGACACACACCAGATGTAGTGACACAGGACTGACAATGACACACACCAGATGTAGTGACAGGGGACTGACAGTGACACACACCAGATGTAGTGACACGGGACTGACAATGACACACACCAGATGTAGTGACACGGGACTGACAATGACACACACCAGATGTAGTGACACGGGACTGACAGTGACACACACCAGATGTAGTGACACGGGACTGACAATGACACACACCAGATGTAGTGACACGGGACTGACAATGACACACACCAGATGTAGTGACACGGGACTGACATGACACACACCAGATGTAGTGACATGGGACTGACAATGACACACACCAGATGTAGTGACACGGGACTGACAATGACACACACCAGATGTAGTGACACGGGACTGACAATGACACACACCAAACGAGCAACAAAGACAGGAGACAGCCATAAACAGCCAGCTGTCCCGTTGACGCCTGTAGCAGGAAACAAAGACTTACAGGGGAACATCCCAGTGGTTTTTTGGCCAAGGGGAAAAAATAACACCCCGTGGATTTTTCCCCCAGGAATGAAACAGTCCCCTTAGGAAACCACCACTCAGACAAAATAAATGTTGTTCGTGATGAATAGACATGTTGTCTTATCTGTAGTTATGCTTTCTCTTCTGCAATACAGTTCAAAATAGATATGATTATCTCATCTATATGCTTTCTCTTCTGCAATACAGTTCAAAATAGATATGATTATCTCATCTATATGCTTTCTCTTCTGCAATACAGTTCAAAATAGACATGATTATCTCATCTATATGCTCTCTCTTCTGCAATACAGTTCAAAATAGACATGATTATCTCATCTATATGCTTTCTCTTCTGCAATACAGTTCAAAATAGATATGATTATCTCATCTATATGCTTTCTCTTCTGCAATACAGTTCAAAATAGATATGATTATCTCATCTACATGCATTCTCTTCTGT
This sequence comes from Babylonia areolata, assembly GCF_041734735.1. NCBI lineage: Eukaryota > Metazoa > Mollusca > Gastropoda > Neogastropoda > Buccinidae > Babylonia > Babylonia areolata. Next base: position 576,017 of record NC_134884.1, read on the forward strand.
AATACAGTTCAAAGGACTATGAGTAGAACTGCCTTCTTTTCAACTTGCTCGTTGTTTGGGAAACAAAGTGTGTAGACATTATTGCCAAGCGTTGTAATTCTCTGAAGGCAATTGTAATTACTGACAGTGACAAGGAAGAGGGGGAGTTTTTTCTCCCGGGGGGAAAAACAACAACAAGACCCCCACTGTATTCATTCGCCCCTACACCGGGTCAGAGGGCATTGTGACCACACAGCACGGACCCGGGACAAAGCTAACGGGATGACCCCCAAGTCTGATCATCCCCACACTAAGGCCTGGCCAGCTGGGTGGAGGGGGAGGGGGAGGGAGAGGAGAGAGAAAGGGTGGGGGTGGGTGTGGGGTGCCGAGGTCACTGAACGGTGTGTGAACAAAGGAAGTCAGCTTGGGCCGGACCGACACAGTGACGTACAGTGTGTAGCTGACAATGTCGGACACGGTTCACTTATTGTCTACAGTCTGGAGCACACCCCCTTCCCCCTTCCTTCCCCCCTACCCTCCCCCCCACCCCCACCCCGCCCCCGCACCCTCCGCACTCTCCGCAAGCTTTGTTGCCCCCTAGGGACAAAGACACAGACTATCTTTAAACAGAATGTAGGTCCGCGGACAAAGACACAGACTATCTTTAAACAGAATGTAGGTCCGCGGACAGACCCCAACAAGCAGTGTCCAGGGATCCCGTACTGTGCAGTCACTGCAGCTGATATCAGTCCTGCTGGTTTTGTCCTTGGTGATGGTGATGGTGGTGCACACACACACACACACACACACACAGTGATGGCCTAGAGGTAACGCGTCCGCCTTGGAAGCGAGAGGATCTGAGCGCGTTGGTTCGAATCACGGCTCAGCCGCCGATATTTTCTCCCCCTCCACTAGACCTTGAGTGGTGGTTTGGACGCTAGTCATTCGGATGAGACGATAAAGCGAAGTCCCGTATGCAGCATGCACTTAGCGCACGTAAAAGAACCCACGGAAACAAAAGGGTTGCCCCTGGCAAAATTCTGTAGATAAATCCACTTCGATGAGAAAAAACAAAAACAAAACTGCACGCAGGAAAAAAAAAAGAAAAAAAAAAAGGGGGTGGCGCTGTAGTGTAGCGACGCGCTCTCACTGGGGAGAGCAGCCCGAATTTCACACAAAGAAATCTGTTGTGATAAAAAGAAATACAAATACAAATACAAAACACACACACACACACACACAGCTGCTACAGCTGTCTTCCTGTTTACAGGGTGACTATCAGCTGAGCCATCTGGGTGTCAAGTGAGAGGCGTTATGTCAGTGAAGGTCGTGACCATACACTGCTCTCTCTCTCTCTCTGCTTCCCTCTGCTAGTATTGTGTTGGTGTTGGTGTTGGTGTTGAATTGATATATTGTTGGTGTTGGTGTTGGTGTTGAACTGATATATTGTTGGTGTTGGTGTTGGTGTTGGTGTTGAACTGATATATTGTTGGTGTTGGTGTTGG
>NC_134884.1:582500-590000 GCF_041734735.1 Babylonia areolata
CGAACGACTAGCACCCTGGCCACCACTTGAGGTCTGACGGAGAGTAAGAAGCCTGGTCCTTTTCTTCTGTTCAGTTCATGAGCTGACTCTATTGGGTTTTATTTTAGTTCATTTTGTTTTGTTATATTTCATTATTTTTATTGATCTAGTTGAGTTTTTATTTCATTCCAGCCATTCCGGATTGAGTGGTGCCGGCGTCACACCGGGAAGAAACCCCCTGGCGTCAGCAAGATAATCTGACAGGTAGACTTGTACTTACCTGGAGCTTACCTCACGGTGCACGGTCACAATCAGCCCCCACCCCCACCCCACCATTTTTTTTCCACCCCACTCCGCCTCCCACCCGCTACTATCCCCCGGCAGTGGAGCAATACACAGACACCGGGTACTGACGTAAACTGTGGCCGGGTGGATTGGATTAAGTTTCTGGCAGCTGACTTGGCATCATTCCAGGACCTTTTCTTCTTCTTCTTCTTTACTTTTTTTTTTTTTTTTTTTTTTTTTTTTTATATATATGGCCTGCGCACGATACGCTAGCACAGAGGTGACATGTTTTGCGTGTGTGGGGGGAGAGGGGAGGTGGGTGGGGGGCACATCTGACATTGACACCGGCACGCCAACACCACGTGGTTGTTCCGTGAAGGACATTGTCCTTGAACTTTCAGACTGTGTGCACGTTTGGTTGAATGACACCTAATTATAATATATGCACGCTTTAAGAGTACATGCACGTTCAGCTGTAAGCGACTGCAGAGTGAAACTGAAAGATTACTTAATTATACTACACAAACATTTCAGCTGACCTTTAATAAGAGTTCTACCTTATGTGTACACAAGTCCACAGGGAGTCAACTGAAACATTTTAGAATCGTAACAATGCTTGTCATGCATACACGAACTGATGATATCGTGTGTCATGCACTGTGTCACCTGACAACACAGGTTCACTGATGATATCGTGTGTCATGCACTGTGTCACCTGTTTCCTGGTGTGTCATGCACTGTGTCACATGTGTCCTGGTCTGTCATGCACTGTCACATGTGTCATAGCCTGTCATGCACTGTGTAACACGTGTCATGGTGTGTCATGCACTGTCATGCCCCACTGACCCCAGTCACTCACACAGTCAGTAGGGACATTATTCATACTGCACACAGGAGGAAGACATTATTCATAATGCACACAGGAGGAAGACATTATTCATAATGCACACACGAGGAAGACATTATTCATAATGCACACACGAGGAAGACATTATTCATAATGCACATGGTGGGTGGTGGGGGTGAAGGGTGGGGGTGAGGAGTGGGGTGGGGGGGTTGTGGGGGTGAAGTTTGTGGGTGAGGGGTGGGGGTGGGGGGTATAAGGGATGTCTGTGACGTCAGGTGGCATGAGATCAGCTGTGGCGAAGGCTGTGTGTGTGTGTGTGTGTGTGTGCCCAAAGGAGCGTGCGTGTTCATCGCATACATTTTATACTGTTGGCAGCTTTTGACTGCACCTGTGTCGACACTCAGCCATTCTGTCCGTGTTGTTGTCAGTGTCAGTCAGTCAGTCTCTGACAAACAGGGGGCCGGTGAACGCTGTGCCAGAGGTGTGGAACATTGTCAGTGTCAGTCAGTCAGTCTCTGACAAACAGGGGGCCGGTGAACGCTGTGCCAGAGGTGTGGAACATTGTCAGTGTCAGTCAGTCAGTCACTGACAAACAGGGGGCCGGTGAACGCAGTGCCAGAGGTGTGGAACATTGTCAGTGTCAGTCAGTCTCTGACAAACAGGGGGCCGGTGAACGCAGTGCCAGAGGTGTGGAACATTGTCAGTGTCAGTCAGTCAGTCTCTGACAAACAGGGGGCCGGTGAACGCTGTGCCAGAGGTGTGGAACATTGTCAGTGTCAGTCAGTCAGTCTCTGACAAACAGGGGGCCGGTGAACGCTGTGCCAGAGGTGTGGAACATTGTCAGTGTCAGTCAGTCAGTCTCTGACAAACAGGGGGCCGGTGAACGCTGTGACAGAGGTGTGGAACATTGTCAGTGTCAGTCAGTCAGTCTCTGACAAACAGGGGGCCGGTGAACGCTATGCCAGAGGTGTGGAACATTGTCAGTGTCAGTGTCAGTCAGTCTCTGACAAACAGGGGGCCGGTGAACGCTGTGCCAGAGGTGTGGAACATTGTCAGTGTCAGTCAGTCAGTCTCTGACAAACAGGGGGCCGGTGAACGCTATGCCAGAGGTGTGGAACATTGTCAGTGTCAGTGTCAGTCACTGACAAACAGGGGGCCGGTGAACGCTGTGCCAGAGGTGTGGAACATTGTCAGTGTCAGTGTCAGTCAGTCTCTGACAAACAGGGGGCCGGTGAACGCTGTGCCAGAGGTGTGGAACATTGTCAGTGTCAGTGTCAGTGTCAGTCACTGACAAACAGGGGGCCGGTGAACGCTGTGCCAGAGGTGTGGAACATTGTCAGTGTCAGTGTCAGTCAGTCTCTGACAAACAGGGGGCCGGTGAACGCTGTGCCAGAGGTGTGGAACATTGTCAGTGTCAGTGTCAGTCAGTCTCTGACAAACAGGGGGCCGGTGAACGCTGTTCCAGAGGTGTGGAACATTGTCAGTGTCAGTCAGTCTCTGACAAACAGGGGGCCGGTGAACGCTGTGCCAGAGGTGTGGAACATTGTCAGTGTCAGTGTCAGTGTCAGTCACTGACAAACAGGGGGCCGGTGAACGCTGTGCCAGAGGTGTGGAACATTGTCAGTGTCAGTGTCAGTCAGTCTCTGACAAACAGGGGGCCGGTGAACGCTGTGCCAGAGGTGTGGAACATTGTCAGTGTCAGTGTCAGTCAGTCTCTGACAAACAGGGGGCCGGTGAACGCTGTGCCAGAGGTGTGGAACATTGTCAGTGTCAGTGTCAGTCTCTGACAAACAGGGGGCCGGTGAACGCTGTGCCAGAGGTGTGGAACATTGTCAGTGTCAGTCAGTCAGTCTCTGACAAACAGGGGGCCGGTGAACGCTGTGCCAGAGGTGTGGAACATTGTCAGTGTCAGTGTCAGTCAGTCTCTGACAAACAGGGGGCCGGTGAACGCTGTGCCAGAGGTGTGGAACATTGTCAGTGTCAGTCAGTCAGTCTCTGACAAACAGGGGGCCGGTGAACGCTGTGCCAGAGGTGTGGAACATACAGCTTGGTCTGTCTGAGGGACACAGCTCATCTCTCTCTCTCTCTCTCTCTCTCTCTCTCTCTCTCTCCTCTCTCTCTGTGTCTCTCTCCCTCTGTGTGTGTGTGTGTATGTGTGTGTGTGTGTGTGTGTGTCTCCCTCCCTCTCTGTCTCTAACACACACACGTGTACAGATACACACAGACACAGGCAGACAAACAGACAGACAGACAGACAGACAGACAGACAGACACGCTCACACACATACCCCTCACCCCACCCCCATACACACACACACACACACACACAACCTTCACTACAGCTGATCTCACGCCACATGACCTGACAGACTTCTCTCTACCCTGCCCCCCCTCACACCTCCCTGCCCCCCTCCCCCCCCCCAAACACACACTCCCCTCCCCCCCCTCTCCCCCCCTAACAATGGAGTCACATGGGGGCAGAAGGCGCCCGGTGGATGACATTTCTGTCAGGTGTGTGGCTGGCTCAGAGAGGCCTGGCTTTTTTTCGTCAAACAGAAAAGAAAAACAAGTGTGGCATGCACTGCACAGAGTAACTTGAGAGAACCGTGCTGAGGCGGCGTGTGGGTCATGATACAGGGCTGCCGTGTGAACTGCTACACTGGGCCTTCTCTGTACCGGTATATGTAATGGCAATACCTCACTACCATGTCATGTCAGACAGTAGGCCTTCTCTGTACCGGTATATGTAATGGTAATACCTCACTACCATGTCATGTCAGACAGTAGGCCTTGTCTATACCGGTATATGTAATGGCAATACCTCACTACCATGTCATGTCAGACAGTAGGCCTTGTCTATACCGGTATATGTAATTGTAATACGTCACTACCATGTCATGTCAGACAATAGGCCTTGTCTATACCGGTATATGTAATGGTAATACCTCACTACCATGTCAAGTTGGTACAGTAGGCCTTCTCTGTACCGGTATATGTAATGGTAATACCTCACTACCATGTCATGTCAGACAGTAGGCCTTGTCTGTACCGGTATATGTAATGGTAATACCTCACCACCATGTCAAGTTGGTACAGTAGGCCTTGCCTATAGCGGTATATATAATGGTAATACCTCACTACCATGTCATGTCAGACAGTAGGCCTTGTCTGTACCGGTATATGTAATGGTAATACCTCACCACCATGTCAAGTTGGTACAGTAGGCCTTGCCTATAGCGGTATATATAATGGTAATACCTCACTACCATGTCAAGTTGATACAGTAGGCCTTGTCTATACCGGTATATATAATGGTAATACCTCACTACCATGTCAAGTTGGTACTTGCCTATACCGGAATATGTAATGGTAATACGTCACTTAGTTGTCAACATGTGTGTGTTCAGATTGGAGAGGAAGGAGGCAGAGTGGTAAAGACAGTTATCTGACAATCCAGTGTCCGTGGAGGTCTGGGTTCAAAACCTGGTCTCGGCCTTTGTCCCAAGTTTGACAGGAAAATCAAACTGAGCGTCTTGTCTTTCGGACCAGACGATAAACCGAGGTCCCGTGCGCAGCATGCAGATGGCGCATTGAAAAAGAACCCACATGACAATACCCTGTTGTCCTCTAACAAAACTCTGTAGACGAAATCCAGGCACACATTATGCGTGCACTTAAGGCCTGACAAAGCGCGTTGGGTTAGGCTGCTGGTCAGGCATCTGCTTGGCAGATGTGGCGTAGCGTATATGGATTAGTCCGAAAGTAGTGATGCCTCCTGAAACTGTCAGCATGACAAGCAGTGATTAGTAATGGTCAGCAGAGCTCTGTTGATGGACAAATCCTATCGAAAGTCCACATACCTCAGAACTATCACAAACAAATGCAATGTTAACTCTGTTAAACAAACTGATCAGCAATGGTCGAGTATCGACCAAAAACTCTGGACAAGTTTAGGTAATGGTCAGCAGTGACCAGCAAGGTACACACGTGTTAAGATATGCACGGAATGTGCTCAAATATGAAATGAAAGCAGAAACCAGGTCATGTGCATGTGGGAGGAGGGGGGGCTTTGGGACAGATTTTCCAATACTGACCGGGTGGGGGAGCGAAACAGCGATCTGGGATGATACACCGGCAACTGGCAGCTCTCCAGCCTCCATTCAACGTCTTCTGGCACACTGTTTCCGGCTCTGGGGGGGTCACTGAACACGGCTGACCTTGCAGTGCACGCGCAGGTCACATGACCGCTGGAGTGACTGACACACTTGTCAGTTTCCGCCGACCTGGCCGCCGGGAATATGAAAACTAAAAATAGAATCTTTGGTGTGCTGAAACTAACCTGCTGTGAAAGAGGCGTCCGACTACAGTGACACAGCCATCTGACGTGTGTGTGTGTGTGTGTGTGTGTGTGTAATAAATATTATCCTTTTGATATGGGAGGACATTATACAATATCTCTATGGCTGCCTTCACCTCTACACTCGATCTCGCTCACTACGATCGGCTTCGGATCCACTCTGCTTACGCATACCCAGATTCAAACTCTCGACTGTTGGCCGCCGTTCTTTCTCTGTCTCTGGACCTTTCAGTTGGAATGGACTTCCTCTTTCGCTTCGTCAAGTCTCCACACTCAGCTCTTTCAAGTCTGGCCTTAAACCCCACCTCTTCCCAAAATAGCCTCCCTTCCCTGCCTCTTCCTCTGTCTTCAGTTTCTCCAGTTTTAGAGTTATGCATGCGTGTGAATGACTGGTGCGAAAGTGCTTTGATTGGTCTCTGCACAAGATTCAGCGCTATATAAATACCATTATTATTATTATTATTATTATTATTATTATCCTGTTGACAAGGGGGGACAACACAATATTATCCTGTTGACAAGGGGGACAACACAATATTATCCTGTTGACAAGGGGAAGATACGATGCTCTACTTTGGACAATGGAGGACTATACAGTATATATTGTATTGTATTGTATTGTATTGTATTGTTTTGTGTGATGTCGTGTATCGTTTCGTATCATAACATATCGCGTTTTATTGTAACATAGTGTATTGTATTGTACTGCATTGTATTGTACTGTATTGTACTGCATTGTATTGTACTGTATTGTACTGTGTTGCATTGTATTGTACTGTACTGCATTGTACTGTATTGCATTGTATTGTACTGTACTGCATTGTACTGTATTGCATTGTATTGTACTGTACTTTACTGTATTGTACTGCATTGTATTGTACTGTATTGTACTATACTGTATTGTATTGTACTGTACTGCATTGTACTGTATTGCATTGTATTGTACTGTACTTTACTGTTTTGTATTGCATTATATTGCATTGCATTGTATTGTATTGTTTTGTGTGGTGTCGTGTATCGTTTCGTATCATAACATATCGCATTTTATTGTACCATATAGTGTTGTATCATATCGTATCGTAACGTATTGTACTGTATTGTATTGTATTGTATTGTACTGCAATGTATTGTACTGTGTTGTACTGTATTGCATTGTACTGCACTATATTGTATTGTATTACATTGCATTGTATTGCATTGTACTATATTGTATTGTACTGTGTTGTATTGTATTGTACTGTCCTGTATTGTATTGTATTGCATTGTATTGTACTGCACTGTACTGTATTGTATTGTACTGTACTGTATTGTATTGTATTGTACTGTATTGTATTGTGTTGTACTGTATTGTATTGTATTGTACTGTGTTGTATTGTATTGTATTGTATTGTACTGTATTGTATTGTGTTAGCCTCCTCCCCTCCCCCTTGATCTCCGTCAATCTCACCGGGCTGTACCCATACCTGTGCACACCTCCCAGTCCAACACTGCCTCCCAAACCACGCGCCCGCCGCGTGACTGACACGGGGAGTGTCAGTGACGTCATCTCTAGCTGCACGTGCATTGCACGCGGCCAGCCGTGACGCACACAGCCATCGTGTTGACAGGCACGGGGCTCGTTGTCAACAGATGGGACTGAATGACCGCGCTACCTACGTGCACACCACAGCACACGTCGTCTGCTGTGACTGCTTCAGCCGAGATAAGGAGCCAGGTTTTTGAGATGGGGGAGGGTGGTGGGGGAGGGGGGTTTGTTGCTTTTTTATTGATGGAAAAAATCCGTAATGTGCACATAAGGTTTGTTGTTGTCATCGTTCACTCACAACTCACAGATGGGAAAATACAACAAACACGCAATGCAAAACATGACATTACACATATAAATTTAAGAAAATGTACATGCACGAGAGAGAGAGAGAGAGAGAGAGAGAGAGGGGGGCTTCTATTGTTGCACTGTATTGTCCTTGAAGGAACCAAAATCCGTCTGTTCAAACCAGACAGTGGAGGGACGGAAGAAGGGAAACGGGGAGTG
>NC_134884.1:595000-600000 GCF_041734735.1 Babylonia areolata
TCTGTCTGTCTGTGTCCACTGTCAGTCTCTCACAATACCTGTCTGTTCAGTCAGCCTCCCCCACCTTCTTTACTCTTCCCCCTGTCTCTTCCTCTTCCCGCTCTGCACCACACCCCGTCCCTAGTGTCCCTGTTGTATTTAGCGTTATTGTATTGTACATAACTATGTATACTTATGTTTATACATGCGTATGTACTTTTGATGTTGCTGTTGTGAATTTGACTCTCACTCCCCCCCCCCCCCCCCCCATCATTATTAGAACTAGAAATAGTTCTATAAAATCAAAGTAAATATTCAAGACGCACACTTTTGCCAACCAAGCAATGTCCGCGGGGAAGGGAAACAACTTTCCAATCCACTCAATTCAGTGAAGCACCAGTACTTTCCCTTAAAAGTCATCAGAACGAACTCCGTTGCGTCAATCTCATGGTTCTTGTGTGTGTGTGTGTGTGTGTGTGTGTGTGTGTGTGTGTGTGTGTGTGTGTGGTGTGTGTGTGTGTGTGTGTGTGTGTGTGTGTGTGGTGTGTGGTGTGTGTGTGTGTGTGTGTGTGTGTGTGTGGTGTGTGTGTGTGTGTGTGTGTGTGTGTGTGTGTGTGTGTGTGTGTGTGTGTGTGTGCATGACACCTTAACAGTATCGGCGCACGAAAGAGCTGTACCACTGGGGACATCAGAGAATATTGACTGGGACAGATCTCTAGGTCAGGCAGTAAAAGGGTCAGGCCAGAGGGGGACAGGCCAGAATGGGACAGGCCAGAGGCCAGAATGGGACAGGCCAGAGGCCAGAATGGGACAGGCCAGAATGGGCCAGGCCAGAGAGACAGGCCAGAGTGACAGGCCAGAATGGGACAGGCCAGAGGCCAGAATGGGACAGGCCAGAATGGGACAGGCCAGAATGGGCCAGGCCAGAGAGACAGGCCAGAGTGACAGGCCAGAATGGGACAGGCCAGAGGCCAGAATGGGATAGGCCAGAATGGGTCAGGCCAGAGGGACAGGCCAGAATGGGTCAGGCCAGAGGGACAGGCCAGAATGGGACAGGCCAGAGGGACAGGCCAGAATGGGTCAGGCCAGAAGGACAGGCCAGAATGGGTCAGGCCAGAATGGGTCAGGCCAGAAGGACAGGCCAGAATGGGTCAGGCCAGAGGGTCAGGCCAGAATGGGTCAGGCCAGAATGGGTCAGGCCAGAATGGGTCAGGCCAGAGGGACAGGCCAGAATGGGTCAGGCCAGAATGGGTCAGGCCATAATGGGACAGGCCGGAATGGGTCAGGCCAGAGGGACAGGCCAGAGGGTCAGGCCAGAATGGGTCAGTCCAGAGAGATCAGCCAGAATGGGAGACACGCAGAGCCCTGCTTGTACTGACCTGCCGCTGATCACAGTGTCAGTGCCATGGTCTTTCTTGTCCACTCCGAGGCTTACTCCTACCTACACTGTGACGTGGCCTTGGTCCTACCCACACTGTGACGTGGCCTTGGTCCTACCCACACTGTGACGTGGCCTTGGTCCTACCCACACTGACTGTGACGTGGCCTTGGTCCTACCCACACTGACTGTGACGTGGCCTTGGTCCTACCCACACTGTGACGTGGCCTTGGTCCTACCCATACTGTGACGTGACCTTGGTCCTACCCACACTGACTGTGACGTGGCCTTGGTCCTACCCACACTGTGACGTGGCCATGGTCCTACCCACACTGAATGTGACGTGGCCTTGGTCCTACCCACACTGTGACGTGGCCATGGTCCTACCCACACTGTGACGTGACATTGGTCCTACCCACACTGTGACGTGTCCATGGTCCTACCCACATTGACTGTGACGTGGCTATGGTCCTACCCACACTGTGACGTGGCCTTGGTCCTACTCACATTGACTGTGACGTGGCTATGGTCCTACCCACACTGTGACGTGGCCATGGTCCTACCCACACTGACTGTGACGTGGCCTTGGTCCTACCCACACTGTGACGTGACCTTGGTCCTACCCACACTGTGATGTGGCCATGGTCCTACCCACACTGACTGTGACGTGACCTTGGTCCTACCCACACTGTGACGTGGCCATGGTCCTACCCACACTGTGACGTGACCTTGGTCCTACCCACACTGACTGTGACGTGGCTATGGTCCTACCCACACTGACTGTGACGTGACCTTGGTTCTACCCACACTGTGACGTGGCCTTGGTCCTACTCACATTGACTGTGACGTGGCTATGGTCCTACCCACACTGACTGTGACGTGGGCTTTCTTGTCCACTCCGAGGCTTACTCCTACCTACACTGTGACGTGGCCTTGGTCCTACCCACACTGTGACGTGGCCTTGGTCCTACCCACACTGTGACGTGGCCTTGGTCCTACCCACACTGACTGTGACGTGGCCTTGGTCCTACCCACACTGACTGTGACGTGGCCTTGGTCCTACCCACACTGTGACGTGGCCTTGGTCCTACCCATACTGTGACGTGACCTTGGTCCTACCCACACTGACTGTGACGTGACCTTGGTCCTACCCACACTGACTGTGACGTGGCCTTGGTCCTACCCACACTGTGACGTGGCCATGGTCCTACCCACACTGAATGTGACGTGGCCTTGGTCCTACCCACACTGTGACGTGGCCATGGTCCTACCCACACTGTGACGTGACATTGGTCCTACCCACACTGTGACGTGTCCATGGTCCTACCCACATTGACTGTGACGTGGCTATGGTCCTACCCACACTGTGACGTGGCCTTGGTCCTACTCACATTGACTGTGACGTGGCTATGGTCCTACCCACACTGTGACGTGGCCATGGTCCTACCCACACTGACTGTGACGTGGCCTTGGTCCTACCCACACTGTGACGTGGCCTTGGTCCTACCCACACTGTGACGTGGCCTTGGTCCTACCCACACTGACTGTGACGTGGCCTTGGTCCTACCCACACTGACTGTGACGTGGCCTTGGTCCTACCCACACTGACTGTGACGTGGCCATGGTCCTACCCACACTGACTGTGACGTGGCCTTGGTCCTACCCACACTGTGACGTGGCCATGGTCCTACCCACACTGACTGTGACGTGGCCTTGGTCCTACCCACACTGTGACGTGGCCATGGTCCTACCCACACTGAATGTGACGTGGCCTTGGTCCTACCCACACTGACTGTGACGTGGGCTCCAGTTGGAACACTGCAGCTGTCTGAATCTGCCAGCCTGGTTGACTCAGTGAGAATCTATCTTGTTCACACACACACACACACACACACACACACACACACACACACACACACACACACACACACACACACACACACACACACACACGAACAACAAGTTTCAGCACCACAGAATGAAGTTGGTCCACAGCGTGATGAACGGTAAAGGGACGTTACTGGCGCTTTACCAAATGGAATGGTTTGAAAAGTTGCCTCCCGTGTCCGTGGACATGATCCGGTGTGTTAGTGTGCGTCTGGATTATCTGATTTGATTGACTGCCAAATATACGTTATCTGTTCTCGATTCTTACCTAGTGTAAGCATATAAACAGCCTATGATATAATGACAATGACGTTGATAGTTGAAATATGAAAAAAGGAATCTGTATAATGTCTGTCTGCCTGTATGTTTGTCTGTCTCTGTCTGTCAACCGGTCTGTCCGTTTGCCTGTGTGTCTGTCAGTCAGTCTGTCAGCCTATCTGTCTGTCTGTCCACCACCATTTCTTTTACCCTCTCCCTCTTTCTATTCGTTCATCTCTCTCCCTCCCTCCCTCTCTCTCCCTCCCCCATCTCTCTCTCCCTCCCTCCCTCTCTCTCCCTCCCTCTCTCTCCCTCCCCCATCTCTCTCTCCGTCTCCATCTTTCTGTCTCTCTCCATCTCTCTCCATCTCTCTCTCTTTCTCACCATCTCTCTCACCCTCTCCCTCACTCCTCTCTCTCTCCATCTCTCTCTCTCCTTCTCTATCTTTCTCTCTCTCCATCTCTCTGTCTCTGTCTCTCTCTCCTTCTCCCTCTCTCTCCATCTCTCTCTCTCCTTCTCTCTCTCTCTACTATTCATCACATCCTCTCCCTCCCTCCACCTCTCTCTGTCTGTCTCTATATATCTCTGTCTCTCTTTGTCAGTTTGTCAGTCCGTCTGTCAGTCTGTCTATACGTAAAACTCCCCAGCCCTCTCTCTTTGAAGGGGTGATGTAAACAAGTAGTACAGATGTATAAATAACACAGTTACCAACGTTTTGTTTATGCATAAACAGCCATAAACTATTCAAATACATATTGTAATTCCAAGTTTGAAAGCTTTTTTTTCCCCCTTTAATTATTTGTTAGTGAACTGCCAATTCTTGATAACGGATTCATTGGTGAATGACATTAACATAGATAATCTGAACATGGTTGGTTGCCTATAATAGTTTTGATATGTATATTTACATATATAAATAATGCAGATAACTGAGCACAAGAACATCAAACCCTGGCAAATGTACACAGTCATAGAACACACGGAAAACTCCAGGCAAATGTACACAGTCATAGAACACACGGAAAACTCCAGGCAAATGTACACAGTCATAGAACACACGGAAAACTCCAGGAAAATGTATACAGTCATAGAACACACGGAAAACTCCTGGAAAATGTACAGTCATAGAACACACGGAAAATGTATACAGCCATAGAACACACGGAAAATGTATACAGCCATAGAACACACGGAAAACGCACGCCTAAAGACACACTGGGCAATGGCTGCGTCAGACGACAGGTAAAAAACGAGACAAAGTGATGAGTTAAGGTGTGTGTGGGGGACAGTGGCCTGAAAGCCAGGCAGACCTGGCATGGAGGTCGGGGAATGGGAAAGAAGTGAGAAAAGAAAGAGGAGGATGGAGGACCATGAAAACAAAACATAACAAAAGTGTGAGGAGTGTGAACACCCCTGAAAAAGTGTGGCAAGAGAGGGGTGTGAACACCCCTGAAAAAGTGTGGCAAGAGAGGGGTGTGAACACCCCTGAAAAAGTGTG
>NC_134884.1:605000-607500 GCF_041734735.1 Babylonia areolata
CTTGTGAACCATAGACCCTCAAGTCAGCCCATATTCACTGCTGACTTGTGAACCATAGACCCTGATGTCAGCCCTAATGTCAGCCCATTTTCACTGCTGACTTGTGAACCATAGACCCTGATGTCAGCCCAAATGTCAGCCCATTTTTACTGTTGACTTGTGCACCATAGACCCTCATGTCAGCCCATTTTCACTGCTGACTTGTGAACCATAGACCCTCATGTCAGCCCAAATGTCAGCCCATTTTCACTGCTGACTTGTGAACCATAGACCCTGATGTCAGCCCAAATGTCAGCCCATTTTCACTGCTGACTTGTGAACCATAGACCGTCATGTCAGCCCAAATGTCAGCCCATTTTCACTGCTGACTTGTGAACCATAGACCGTCATGTCAGCCTAAATGTCAGCCCATGTTTACTGCTGACTTGTTAACCATAGACCCTCATGTCAGCCCAAATGTCAGCCCATTTTCACTGCTGACTTGTGAACCATAGACCCTCATGTCAGCCCAAATGTCAGCCCATTTTCACTGCTGACTTGTGAACCATAGACCGTCATGTCAGCCCATTTTCACTGCTGACTTGTGAACCATAGACCGTCATGTCAGCCCAAATGTCAGCCCATTTTCACTGCTGACCTGTGAACCATAGACCCTCATATCAGCCCAAATGTCAGCCCATTTTCACTGCTGACCTGTGAACCATAGACCCTCATGTCAGCCCAAATGTCAGCCCATGTTTACTGCTGACTTGTGCACCATAGACCCTCATGTCAGCCCAAATGTCAGCCCATTTTCACTGCTGACCTGTGAACCATAGACCCTCATGTCAGCCCAAATGTCAGCCCATTTTCACTGCTGACTTGTGAACCATAGACCCTCATGTCAGCCCAAATGTCAGCCCATTTTCACTGCTGACCTGTGAACCATAGACCCTCATATCAGCCCATTTTCACTGCTGACCTGTGAACCATAGACCCTCATATCAGCCCATTTTCACTGCTGACCTGTGAACCATAGACCCTCATATCAGCCCATTTTTACTGCTGACTCAAGAGTCACAAACCGTTACGTCTGTTCATTTCTTACTGCTGGTGAAGTTGTGAATCTGCTCAGCTGTCGTGTTCACTGCTAAATTGTGTCATAAACCGAGGTCAGTTGATTTCTTACCGCTGACTAATGAGTGGTAAATTTTGATGTCAGCTGTTTTATTGCCGAGTTGTGAGCCTTGGTTTGCTTGGATTATTTATGTTTCGTTTAAAGTTTTGGGATAGTTTGAACTATTTCCCCCAACATTTAGAAGGCTGTCAACGTCTGACCAGTGCTGCGTGTCGGTGTGTGGGCCAGTGTCTGAATCAGACATCTCCCCCACCCTCCCTCCCCCTTTTTCAGCTTTTAAAGCAGATGTGGCGCAGCGCATATGGGTTAGACCGCACGCTGTGACGCCTCCTGAAGGTGAAGGTGAACGGTGTCAGGCTGTGTCACCTCACTGACTGTGTGCCTCTCGATATGTCGCCAGCCAAAAAACTGCAGACAGGCTTTTATCCCTCATACCTGTGACTTGGTTCGAGAGCGTATGTTGTGTCAGAGACCTGCTATTGAAGAGAACCGTCCTGATTTAAAGGGGTACGTTGTTGTAAAAAGGGGTGGGGTGGGGTGGGGGATAGGGTTAGGGTGAGGTGGGGTGGGGGATAGGGTTAGGGTGGGGTGGGGGATAGGGTTAGGGTGAGGTGGGGTGGGGGATAGGGTTAGGGTGGGGTGGGGTGGGGGATAGGGTTAGGGTGAGGTGGGTTGGGGGATAGGGTTAGGGTGGGGTGGGGTGGGGGATAGGGTGTGAGTGTGAGCTCTGCCATAACAGATCAAGTTGGGCAAGACTGGTTTCGTCGGTGAAAAAAAACAGTGCCGTTTGGGTCAACAGTCACATGTTGGGGCTTGGATTATCTCTCTCTCTGTCTGTCTGTCTGATGTCCGTCTCTCTCTTCACACACACACACACACACACACACACACACACACACACACACACAATAATAATAATAATAATAATAATACAAAGTTGAAAACCAACACCTATTTTGTTAAACAAACAAACAAAACAACACCACCCCAAAACAAAAAATCTGAATTTTCGCTGCCACGCGGCAGCTTGGTCACAGATTACACTTATAGATGGTGACGTAATGTTACTTTTAACGTCATCTTTCTGACCTTACATGACGTCTTCTACTACGTAAATATATCATGTTCTAAATATTCCTTCAATTGTCTACGAATTAGAGTTCACAACGAAAACCCATGGATGTCGCTTCTCGTGACCAGTCCAACAAAAACTGTCCCAAGGTTACACATCCAGAACAGTTCTCTTCTTTTCACCTCCTCCACTTTGTTGACCTGCTCCAAGGCTGTCACCTGTAAAAAGCTGAGGCTGTCGTCAGAAGGGTGAGGGGTGGAAGAAACATGGGCAGCGACCGAACACTTGGTGCCTTTCCTCAGTTTGCAGTC
>NC_134884.1:612500-617500 GCF_041734735.1 Babylonia areolata
AAACCGAGGTCCCCTTGTGTAGCAAGTATTTAGCGTACGTAAAGGAACCCATGACAAATTAAGTTGTCCCTGGCAAAATTATGTTCAAAAAACAAAACAGAACCCAGCTTTGATTGTAAAACAAAAATTATGCAGGCAGAAAAAACAAAAACAAAACAAAAAAACAACAACAAAAAAACAACAACAAAAAAACAAACAAACAAAGACAACAACAACAACAACAACAAAAGAAGAAAAAACGGGGAAAGTGTGCAGACTGAAGACGTGAGCAGCATGTTGGGGTTGTGTGTAGGTCGGACATAGGCTGCCTTTATTTTTTCTTCTCTATTTTGAGCAGATGTGGTGTAGCGTATATGGATCAGTCCGCACGCCGTGACACTCCTGGAAACTGAAACGTTGTTGTTGTCGTCGTCGTAGTCGTTGTTGTTGTTGTCGTTGTTGTCGTCGTCGTCGTGCAATGCCACCAGCACTGTGCAATGCAATGTCACCAGCACTATGCAATGCCACCAGCCCTGTGCAATGCAATGTCACCAGCACTGTGCAATGCCACCAGCCCTGTGCAATGTCACCAGCACTGTGCAATGTCACCAGCACTGTGCAATGCCACCAGCCCTGTGCAATGTCACCAGCCCTGTGCAATGTCACCAGCCCTGTGCAATGCAATGCCACCAGCACTGTGCAATGCAATGCCACCAGCACTGTGCAATGCAATGCCACCAGCACTGTGCAATGCAATGTCACCAGCACTGTGCAATGCCACCAGCCCTGTGCAATGCCACCAGCCCTGTGCAATGCAATGCCACCAGCACTATGCAATGCCACCAGCACTGTGCAATGCAATGCCACCAGCACTGTGCAATGCCACCAGCCCTGTGCAATGCAATGTCACCAGCACTATGCAATGCCACCAGCACTGTGCAATGCAATGCCACCAGCCCTGTGCAATGCAATGTCACCAGCCCTGTGCAATGCCACCAGCCCTGTGCAATGCAATGCCACCAGCCCTGTGCTATGCAATGCCACCAGCCCTGTGCAGTGCAATGCCACCAGCCCTGTGCAATGCCACCAGCCCTGTGCAATGCAATGCCACCAGCCCTGTGCAATGCCACCAGCCCTGTGCAATGCAATGTCACCAGCCCTGTGCAATGCCACCAGCCCTGTGCAATGCGGATGTCAGGATATAAGTCCTTGCATCATCCATCATCCACGTCACTGTCAGCAACGTGCTTCATGTCTACTTCCTGCAACAACTGGCGTTCTTCATCCCCCACTCTCACCCCCCCCCCCCCACACACACACAGGCATGTGCCCACATTCCATACAGATCCGGCCACTGCACACACACACACACACACACACACACACACAATGCGTTCCCATACACAGACTTATATATACACTCAGTAAACAAAATTCTGCTCCATATTTCTTATGCCTCCCAAATCCGACCCCCAACTCTCTGTGTGTGTGTGTGTGTGTGTGTGTGTGTGTGTAATGGTATTAAGTTGACAAGCGCGCAGCTGGAACAGTCCAAGGGTGGAATTAATGTTGTCATTGTTTTCAGCACACACACACACACACACACACACACACACACACACACACACACACACACACACACACACACACACACACAGACACACACACACACACACACACACACACACACACACACACACGGAGACCAGTTTTCACTCAGCCCCATGTGCAAAGCGATCAGTTTACGGCTCTCAGGGTGGTGGCTTGCTTGCTCCAAAAGACTCCCAACCACCCCTCCCCTCCCCCCTGACCCCCCCTCTCCCTTCCCCACCCTGTACACAGTCTTCATCGGGCCGTCATTTCTCTGAGGACAGGTTCATTGCTGTTGACAGGACATAGCGAAACGCCTTCATTGCTGTTGACAGGACATAGCGAAACGCCTTCATTGCTGTTGACAGGACATAGCGAAACGCCTTCATTGCTGTTGACAGGACATAGCTTAACCCCTTCATTGCTGTTGACAGGACATAGCGAAACGCCTTCATTGCTGTTGACAGGACATAGCGAAACGCCTTCATTGCTGTTGACAGGACATAGCTTAACCCCTTCATTGCTGTTGACAGGACATAGCTTAACCCCTTCATTGCTGTTGACAGGACATAGCTTAACCCCTTCATTGCTGTTGACAGGACATAGCGAAACGCCTTCATTGCTGTTGACAGGACATAGCGAAACGCCTTCATTGCTGTTGACAGGACATAGCGAAACGCCTTCATTGCTGTCGACAGGACATAGCGTAACCCCTTCATTGCTGTTGACAGGACATAGCGTAACCCCTTCATTGCTGTTGACAGGACATAGCGAAACCCCTTCATTGCTGTTGACAGGACATAGCGTAACCCCTTCATTGCTGTAGACAGGACATAGCGTAACCCCTTCATTGCTGTCGACAGGACATAGCTTAACCCCTTCATTGCTGTTGACAGGACATAGCTTAACCCCTTCATTGCTGTTGACAGGACATAGCGTAACCCCTTCATTGCTGTTGACAGGACATAGCGAAACGCCTTCATTGCTGTTGACAGGACATAGCTTAACCCCTTCATTGCTGTTGACAGGACATAGCGAAACGCCTTCATTGCTGTTGACAGGACATAGCGAAACGCCTTCATTGCTGTTGACAGGACATAGCGAAACGCCTTCATTGCTGTTGACAGGACATAGCGTAACCCCTTCATTGCTGTTGACAGGACATAGCGTAACCCCTTCATTGCTGTTGACAGGACATAGCGTAACCCCTTCATTGCTGTTGACAGGTACACTCGTAAGGGAAGGAAGTCAGCTCTTTGAGACAGGACAGAGCTTACAGGTCAGGATGTCAATGAAGGGCTGTCACCTCACTCAGATAGGACAGAGCTTACAGGTCAGGATGTCAGTGAAGGGCTGTCACCTCACTGATATAAGACAGAGGTTACAGGTCAGGATGTCAATGAAGGGCTGTCACCTCACTGAGATAGGACAGAGCTTACAGGTCAGGATGTCAGTGAAGGGCTGTCACCTCACTGATATAAGACAGAGGTTACAGGTCAGGATGTCAATGAAGGGCTGTCACCTCACTCAGATAGGACAGAGCTTACAGGTCAGGATGTCAGTGAAGGGCTGTCACCTCACTGATATAAGACAGAGCTTACAGGTCAGGATGTTAGTGAAGGGCTGTCACCTCACTGATATAAGATAGAGCTTACAGGTCAGGATGTCAATGAAGGGCTGTCACCTCACTGAGATTGGACAGAGCTTACAGGTCAGGATGTCAGTGAAGGGCTGTCATCTCACTGAGATCAGACAGAGCTTAAAGGTCAGGATGTTAGTGAAGGGCTGTCACCTCACTGAGATAGGACAAAGCTTACAGGTTAGGATGTCAGTGAAGGGCTGTCACGTCACTGATATAAGACAGAGCTTACAGGTCAGGATGTTAGTGAAGGGCTGTCATCTAACTGAGATCAGACAGAGCTTACAGGTCATGATGTCAGTGAAGGGCATGCAAGGGGTTAAAATCAGAGCCGGCTCCAGATCTCTTGTCAGCATGCAAGGGGTTAACATGAGAGCAGTTTCAGACCTCTTGTGATAGTTATCTCCTCTTTTACTGCCTTCCTCCTTGTAGTGATGTTAGACGAGTGGGTTGTGGTTAGGGACAAGTGTGTGTGTGTGTGTGTGTGTGTGTGTGTGTGTGTGTGTGTGTGTGTGTGTGTGTGTGAAAGAGAGAGAGAGAAAGCTCTTCTGTGTGATCTCTGTCGACACAGACTGATACAAGACAGCAGGCTGATTAAATCCGAATAATGGCCAGTTGTGTCCGACTCTGACCATCAGAACAGTAGAGACGGCATCTGCTGTCCTGACTGTCTGGTCCAGAAGTTGACTATAGTGGAGAGTGTCTTGCCCAAGTTACATCCCCGCTCTCCCGACCAAAAGGGCTTCAGAACAAGCAGAGGTGCGATGGTCCCCAAAGGCCAACTGGTCCCACAGGCTGTAGCACTAAGTCGGGATGGTCCCCAAAGGTCAACTGGTCCCACAGGCTGTAGCACTAAGAGTCGGGATGGTCCCTAAAGGCCAACTGGTCCCACAGGCTGAAGCACTAAGTCGGGATGGTTCCCAAAGGTCAACTGGTCCCACAGGCTGTAGCACTAAGTCGGGATGGTCCCCAAAGGTCATCTAGTCCCACAGGCTGTAGCACTAAGAGTCGGGATGGTCCCCAAAGGTCATCTAGTCCCACAGGCTGTAGCACTAAGTCGGGATGGTCCCTAAAGGCCAACTGGTCCCACAGGCTGTAGCACTAAGTCGGGATGGTCCCTAAAGGCCAGCTGGTCCCACAGGCTGTAGCACTAAGAGTCGGGATGGTCCCTAAAGGCCAGCTGGTCCCACAGGCTGTAGCACGAAGTCGGGATGGTCCCTAAAGGCCAACTGGTCCCACAGGCTGTAGCACTAAGTCGGGATGGTCCCTTAAGGCCAGCTGGTCCCACATGCTGTGGCACTAAGAGTCGGGATGGTCCCTAAAGGCCAGCTGGTCCCACAGGCTGTAGCACTAAGTCGGGATGGTCCCCAAAGGTCAACTGGTCCCACAGGCTGTAGCACTAAGTCGGGATGGTCCCTAAAGGCCAGCTGGTCCCACATGCTGTAGCACTAAGAGTCGGGATGGTCCCTAAAGGCCAACTGGTCCCACATGCTGTAGCACTAAGTCGGGATGGTCCCTAAAGGCCAGCTGGTCCCACAGGCTGTAGCACTAAGTCGGGATGGTCCCTAAACGTCAACTGGTCCCACAGGCTGTAGCACTAAGTCGGGATGGTCCCCAAAGGTCAACTGGTCCCACAGGCTGTAGCACTAAGTCGGGATGGTCCCTAAAGGCCAACTGGTCCCACATGCTGCAGCACTAAGAGTCGGGATGGTCCCCAAAGGCCAACTGGTCCCACAGGCTGTAGCACTAAGTCGGGATGGTCCCCAAAGGTCATCTAGTCCCACAGGCTGTA
>NC_134884.1:625000-632500 GCF_041734735.1 Babylonia areolata
CCCTGTTTCTCTTCACCCAGGATTCACTATTCACCCTGTTTCTCTTCACCCGGGATTCACTGACCCCTCTGTCCATCTCCGGAGTCACTGACGTCGTCATCGTTTGCGATGGCCTTGCATGACTGATTGATTGATTGATTGATAGCTTTCGATCAGTGAAGACAGGACGGTGGTTTTCACTCAGGTGTAGACAGGCAGGATGGTTAGGACGCTAACCTGCCAATGCAGTGCTGTGAGGGTCTGGGTTCGATTCTCGGCCTCCCAAGTTTGACTGGAAAATGGAACTGAACGTCCAGTCATTCGGGTGAGACGGTAAACCGAGGTCCCGTGTGCAGCACGCACCTTGTGCTCTGAGGAAGGACCTGTGGCAACATACGTGTAGTCCACTGGCATCATTGTGGAGAAGAAACCCACTTTAGGAAGTACACACCAAACACATGTACATAACCTGACTAGCGCATGGACAATGCTGCTGGCTGGACATCTGACCAGCAGATGTGGCGTGACGTCGGCAAACCAGGAAAAGGCAACTCGGAATGACAGTGTTCAACAGCCCCGGCCCCACCCTCACCCCCACCCCGTCCACAGTACTCCCCACTCCCCCACACAGTACTCCCCACTCTCCCACACAGTACTCCCCACTCTCCCACACAGTACTCCCCACTCCCACACACAGTACTCCCCACTCTCCCACACAGTACTCCCCACTCTCCCACACACAGTACTCCCCACTCTCCCACACAGTACTCCCCACTCCCCCACACAGTACTCCCCACTCTCCCACACACAGTACTCCCCACTCTCCCACACAGTACTCCCCACTCCCCCACACAGTACACAGGGACTGTCAGTCACAGTACTCCCCACTCCCCCACACAGTACTCCCCACTCCCCCACACAGTACACAGGGACTGTCAGTCACAGTACTCCCCACTCCCCCACACAGTACTCCCCACTCCCCCACACAGTACACAGGGACTGTCAGTCACAGTACTCCCCACTCCCCCACACAGTACTCCCCACTCTCCCACACACAGTACTCCCCACTCTCCCACACAGTACTCCCCACTCCCCCACACAGTACTCCCCACTCTCCCACACACAGTACTCCCCACTCTCCCACACAGTACTCCCCACTCCCCCACACAGTACTCCCCACTCTCCCACACACAGTACTCCCCACTCTCCCACACAGTACTCCCCACTCCCCCACACAGTACACAGGGACTGTCAGTCACAGTACTCCCCACTCCCCCACACAGTACTCCCCACTCCCCCACACAGTACACAGGGACTGTCAGTCACAGTACTCCCCACTCCCCCACACAGTACTCCCCACTCCCCCACACAGTACACAGGGACTGTCAGTCACAGTACTCCCCACTCCCCCACACAGTACTCCCCACTCCCACACACAGTACTCCCCACTCCCCCACACAGTACTCCCCACTCCCCCACACAGTACTCCCCACTCTCCCACACACAGTACTCCCCACTCCCACACACAGTACTCCCCACTCCCCCACACACAGTACTCCCCACTCCCACACACAGTACTCCCCACTCTCCCACACACAGTACTCCCCACTCCCCCACACAGTACTCCCCACTCTCCCACACACAGTACTCCCCACTCCCACACACAGTACTCCCCACTCCCCCACACAGTACACAGGGACTGTCAGTCACAGTACTCCCCACTCCCCCACACAGTACTCCCCACTCCCACACACAGTACTCCCCACTCCCCCACACAGTACACAGGGACTGTCAGTCACAGTACTCCCCACTCCCCCACACAGTACTCCCCACTCCCCCACACAGTACTCCCCACTCCCCCACACAGTACTCCCCACTCTCCCACACAGTACTCCCCACTCCCCCACACAGTACTCCCCACTCCCCCACACAGTACTCCCCACTCCCCCACACAGTACACAGGGACTGTCAGTCACAGTACTCCCCACTCCCCCACACAGTACTCCCCACTCTCCCACACAGTACTCCCCACTCCCCCACACAGTACACAGGGACTGTCAGTCACAGTACTCCCCACTCCCCCACACAGTACTCCCCACTCTCACACACAGTACTCCCCACTCCCCCACACAGTACACAGGGACTGTCAGTCACAGTACTCCCCACTCTCCCACACAGTACTCCCTACTCTCCCACACAGTACTCCCCACTCCCCCACACAGTACTCCCCACTCTCCCACACAGTACTCCCCACTCCCACACACAGTACTCCCCACTCTCCCACACAGTACTCCCCACTCCCCCACACAGTACACAAGGGACTGTCAGTCACAGTACTCCCCACTCCCCCACACAGTACTCCCCACTCCCCCACACAGCACACAGGGACTGTCAGTGACAGTACTCCCCACTCCCCCACACAGTACTCCCCACTCCCACACACAGTACACAGGGACTGTCAGTCACAGTACTCCCCACTCCCCCACACAGTACTCCCCACTCCCCACTTTATGTCAGGTCAGGTCATTAGATCTGCTACTGGTAACCTGTAATCCAGTACAACCTGTTCAGGGTCGGGTTGCCGACGACTAAACCGGCACTCCCACCACTCCCTTCTGGGACTGGTGAGGCGGGTGGCTAGACACCCTTATGGAGATCCATAAAAGGGCGTCGGCTCAGGAGAGCCACCGACGGCCATCTAGCTCCACTGTGCTGTGTGCATGCCACACGCAGTTGGCCCCCGGGGTGTGTCTACCCATGCATGCGAAGTCTGGATCCGGCAGAATCTGCGGAAGAAACCTATCGGTTCAACGGAGAGGAAGGCGGTTACAGCAACGCACTGTGGAGTGCAGAGAGCAAGATGAGACACCGAAAGGATATCTTGGTCATCCACTGCATCCGTGCTCATCCTCCAGTCGTCTCGACTTAGTCTTGCCACTGGAAATTGGTGGACCCGGACGAGAGAGTGAGGTCGACGTTGCGCAACTCCTCTTCACTTTAAACAAACTCATCGCGCAAGTCATCAGTCATCCAAAATGACCTTTCATCCTTCATCATTTTATCACCCCCAAGTCCTGTGGCGACAGGCGAGCGACGAAACGACAGGTGTGGGTACACTGGCAGTCGCAGCCGCAGACCTGCACGCAGGCGGCTCAGGCCATAGGGTCGTTCTTCGTCGACAGGAGCAGCGATGGAGCTCGGCAGCCGTCTGAGCGTCTGAGCAGCCCTCTTTAGGAATGCACTGCTCACCTCCCTGGCATGAGGAAGGGGCTAGAAAAGGTGCCCTAAAAATTGCCTGCTCCATATCACCCTGGCCAGCATACCGCGGCTGGCGGGGACCCTACATCAGCGGTCGAAACAAAGAGAAAGAAAAGAAAAAAGCAAGGATCGTTCCTCTCACCATTGGTGCTTGGAACATAAGGACTCTCCTGGACAGAGATAACGCGGACAGACCCCAAAGGAGAACAGCACTAGTTGCATCCGAACTCGCCAGATACAATATCGACATCGCAGCCTTGAGTGAGACTCGGCTTGCAGGCGAAGGCGAGCTCTGTGAACGGGGATCTGGTTACACCTTCTTCTGGAGTGGACGAGGAAGCGAAGAGCGACGTGAGGCTGGTGTTGGTTTTGCAGTAAAAACAGCACTTGTCAGCAAGCTAGCTGGAATCCCAAAGGGAGTCAACGATAGGCTTATGACCATGAAACTCCCACTGGCATCTGGCCAGAAGCACCTCACCATTGTCAGTGCCTACGCCCCAACCATGACCAACCCGGATGAAGTGAAGGCGAAGTTCTACGAGGACCTTCACTCTGTCATTGCTGCCATCCCTAAAGCAGACAAGCTCATCATTCTTGGGGACTTCAATGCTAGAGTTGGCTCTGACTACATCTCCTGGGATGGAGTGATTGGAAAGCACGGTGTGGGCCACTGCAACCCAAATGGATTGCTTTTGCTTCAGACATGTGCAGAGCACGAACTGCTGATAACCAACACAGTTTTCTGCCTCCCTACCCGTAACAGGACGTCATGGATGCACCCTCGCTCAAAGCATTGGCATCTCATCGATTATGTCATCGTCAGGAAAAGGGATAGGCAAGATGTACGTGTAACAAAGACCATGTGCGGCGCCGAGTGTTGGACAGACCATCGCCTTGTAGTCTCGAAGCTGAATATTCGAATCCAGCCCAAGAGACGCCCTCAAGGCCAGAAGGCTCCAAAACGGCTCAACATCGCTAAGCTGAAAAACATCACCATCAAACAGTCCTTTGTGGAGCTGCTGGAAGATCGTCTGGAATCCGCCTCTCTGAACAACCAGAATGTGGAGTCTGACTGGAGGACCCTGCGTGAGCTGATCTATAGTACAGCTTCAGAGACCCTGGGACCCATGATCAGAAAGCACAAAGACTGGTTTGATGAAAACTGTGATGAAATCAAGCAGCTTCTGTTTGAGAAACGCCATCTGCATCAAGCCCACCTGAGCAACCCAAAGTCCACATCAAAAAAGGATGCGTACAATGCCATCCGCAGGACTGTTCAGCAAAAGTTACGCCAGATGCAGGATAAGTGGCTGAGTGACAAAGCTGATGAGATCCAGGGATATGCTGACAGGCACGATATGAAGAGGTTCTATGATGCCTTAAAAGAAGTCTACGGCCCCACATCCTCAGGATCATCCCCCCTCCTCAGTGCAGATGGGAATACCTTGATCACCGAGAAGGAGAACATTCTCGAACGATGGGCTGAGCACTTCAACAGTGTCTTAAATCGCCCTTCCTCCATAAATGATGAAGCCATAGACCGTCTCCCACAAGTCCCCACCAACGAAGCACTGGACGATCCGCCAACACTTCTTGAGACCCAGAAAGCAATCCGTCTGCTATCCAGTGGCAAAGCACCTGGCTCAGACTCCATACCAGCAGAGGTCTACAAGGATGGAGGCACTGTGCTGACTGAGAAGCTTCATCAGCTGTACTCACTCATGTGGAAAGAAGAGACGATCCCCCAGGATTTCAAAGATGCATCTATCATTCACTTGTACAAGCGAAAGGGGAACCGGCAAGCCTGTGATAACCATCGGGGCATTTCCTTGCTCTCCATCGCAGGCAAGATACTTGCCAGGATCCTACTAAACCGCCTCACAGCACACCTTGACCAAGGTCATTTGCCTGAGAGCCAATGTGGATTCCGGAAAGAGCGCGGAACCACCGACATGGTGTTTGCTGCAAGGCAGCTGCAAGAGAAATGTCAGGAGCAAAATGCTGATCTGTTCTCCACCTATGTCGACCTCACTAAGGCCTTTGACACCGTGAGTAGAGAGGGACTGTGGAAGATCATGGCCAAGTACGGATGCCCTCGGAAATTTATTTCCTTGGTCAGCCAATTCCATGAAGGCATGCAGGCTCGAGTTCAGGACAATGGCGAAACATCTGCTCCTTTTGCTGTCACAAATGGTGTCAAGCAAGGCTGCGTCCTGGCTCCAACGCTGTTCAGCCTCATGTTCTCTGCAATGCTTACTGATGCCTTCAGAGATGGCGATGTTGGAATCGGCCTAAAGTACCGAACAGATGGCAAGCTGTTTAACCTCAGAAGGCTTCAAGCAAAAACGAAGGTCATGACAGACATCATCAGAGACTTTTTGTTTGCTGATGACTGTGCCCTCAACGCTGGATCTGAAGCTGACATGCAACTCAGCGTCGACAAGTTTGCCACTGCCAGCAGGAACTTCGGCCTTACCATCAGCACGCGGAAAACTGAAGTTCTCCATCAGCCAGCCCCAGGGAAACCCTACGTTGAGCCCAACATCACAGTCAACGGTCAGAGACTCAGTGCGGTGGAGCGGTTCACATACCTTGGCAGCACACTGTCACGAAATGCGACCATCGACGATGAAGTGAATGTCAGGATTGCAAGAGCAAGTGCAACTTTTGGTAGACTCAGTGCAAATGTCTGGAACAGAAGAGGCATTAGTCTTGAGACCAAGCTAAAGGTCTATAGAGCAGTAGTTCTCCCCACACTACTGTACGGCTGCGAAACTTGGACAGTGTACCAACGACATGCCAAGAAGCTGAACCACTTCCACACAACATGCCTCAGGAAGCTACTGAACATCAAGTGGCAAGACAGGACCCCAGACACAGAGGTGCTCGCAAAAGCCACCCTTCCCAGCATCTTCACCATCCTGATGCAGTCCCAGCTTCGCTGGGCTGGACACGTGGCGCGCATGCCAGACCATCGGCTGCCCAAAAGGCTCTTCTATGGCGAGCTGCAACAAGGGAAGAGATCACACGGAGGTCAGAAGAAGCGCTTCAGAGATACTCTGAAAGTCTCTTTGAAAGCATTTGATATCAACCCTGACTCCTGGGAGGAATCTGCAGTGGACCGTAACAAATGGCGCGCTGCTGTGCACAAAGGCGCCAAGTTGTGCGAGGCCAACAGGACTGCTGCAGCTGTTGAGAAGAGGCAGGCCAGAAAGTCACGGGCAAACAAGCTCCCTGACAGTGATATGCCTGTCTTTGTCTGCCCCAACTGTCAGCGAACATTTCGTGCGCAGATTGGACTATTCAGCCATCTGCGCACTCACAGATAGACTCATGAGCATCCTTCCCCCCACCCCACCACCACCCTCCCCCCATCCCCCATCTGGATGACAACGATGGTCATCATCGATCTCGATGGACACACCACCACCACCACCACCCACCACCACCACTCCCCACTCCCACACACAGTACTCCCCACTCCCCCACACAGTACACAGGGACTGTCAGTCACAGTACTCCCCACTCCCCCACACAGTACTCCCCACTCCCACACACAGTACTCCCCACTCCCCCACACAGTACACAGGGACTGTCAGTCACAGTACTCCCCACTCCCCCACACAGTACTCCCCACTCTCCCACACAGTACTCCCCACTCCCCCACACAGTACTCCCCACTCTCCCACACAGTACTCCCCACTCCCCCACACAGTACTCCCCACTCCCCCACACAGTACTCCCCACTCTCCCACACAGTACTCCCCACTCCCCCACACAGTACACAGGGACTGTCAGTCACAGTACTCCCCACTCCCCCACACAGTACTCCCCACTCTCACACACAGTACACAGGGACTGTCAGTCACAGTACTCCCCACTCCCCCACACAGTACTCCCCACTCTCCCACACAGTACTCCCCACTCCCCCACACAGTACTCCCCACTCCCCCACACAGTACACAGGGACTGTCAGTCACAGTACTCCCCACTCTCCCACACAGTACTCCCCACTCTCCCACACAGTACTCCCCACTCCCCCACACAGTACTCCCCACTCTCCCACACAGTACTCCCCACTCTCCCACACAGTACTCCCCACTCTCCCACACAGTACTCCCCACTCCCCCACACAGTACTCCCCACTCCCACACACAGTACACAGGGACTGTCAGTCACAGTACTCCCCACTCCCCCACACAGTACTCCCCACTCTCCCACACAGTACTCCCCACTCCCCCACACAGTACTCCCCACTCCCCC
>NC_134884.1:640000-652500 GCF_041734735.1 Babylonia areolata
ACCCAGGCCGGTGAATTGTATAGTGTTGTATTGTACTGTGCTTTACTGTACTGTACAGCATCGTGTGGTATCACTACATGTATTATATTGAGGATATTACCCAGGCCGGTGTACTGTATAGTGTTGTATTGTACTGTGCTTTACTGTACTGTACAACATCGTGTGGTACACTACATGTATTATATTGAGGATATTACCCAGGCCGGTGTACTGTATAGTGTTGTATTGTACTGTGCTTTACTGTACTGTACAGCATCGTGTGGTATCACTACATGTATTATATTGAGGATATTACCCAGGCCGGTGTATTGAAAAGTGTTGTATTGTACTGTGCTTTACTGTACTGTACAACATCGTGTGGTATCACTACATGTATTATATTGAGGATATTACCCAGGCCGGTGTATTGAAAAGTGTTGTATTGTACTGTGCTTTACTGTACTGTACAGGATCGTGTGGTATCACTACATGTATTATATTGAGGATATTACCCAGGCCGGTGTACTGTATAGTGTTGTATTGTACTGTGCTTTACTGTACTGTACAACATCGTGTGGTATCACTACATGTATTATATTGAGGATATTACCCAGGCCGGTGTATTGAAAAGTGTTGTATTGTACTGTGCTTTACTGTACTGTACAACATCGTGTGGTATCACTACATGTATTATATTGAGGATATTACCCAGGCCGGTGTATTGTATAGTGTTGTATTGTACTGTGCTTTACTGTACTGTACAGCATCGTGTGGTATCACTACATGTATTATATTGAGGATATTACCCAGGCCGGTGTATTGTATAGTGTTGTATTGTACTGTGCTTTACTGTACTGTACAACATCGTGTGGTATCACTACATGTATTATATTGAGGATATTACCCAGGCCGGTGTACTGTATAGTGTTGTATTGTACTGTGCTTTACTGTACTGTACAGCATCGTGTGGCGTCGCAACATGTTGTATCCAGGATATTACCCAGGCCGGTGCTGATAGAAAACGGATCAGTACATCTGTGTGTGCTGATATATCAGTGTCCATGTCTTGGGGTCTGGGGCAAGGACGGTTTCCATGGGCCCAGGGGCTGCCACAGTGCCGGTGTAGCAGCCTCTTCCTGTCCCCCCACCCTTGCTTTTTACCCCGGTCAAACCTGCCTGGCCCCTTTTGACCCCGGGGTCTATGTAGACCAGCTTGGCATGACCCCGGGGGTCAGCTTCGTCTGGTCAGAACTGACCCCCCCCCCCCTCCGCCATCCAGTTGGGTTTTGCCCCACCCCTAGTAACAGAAACGGTGGTCATTGTAGGCCAGCTTGAAGTGTTCCCCTGTGGTAAATTTGTCCCGGTTAGATTCTCTGCAGCTGTCAGTGGAGAACTTTCATACGTTTGCGTTCGTTAAGCTGCAATGGACAGAGCCTTTTCAATGGACAGAGCCTTTTCAATGGACAGAGCCTTTTCATGGACAGAGCCTTTTCATGGACAGTGCCTTTTCAATGGCTTCATGGCCTGCTTCCTTTTTCGTAAGATTCATTAAACCCAAACAAACTCTTTACCAAACAACCTCGTTTTTCAACAGCTCCATTAAACCCAAACAACCTCTTTTTTCAATAGCTTCATTAAATTCAAACGACTGCCTTCCTTTTTCAACACTCAGATCCAAACCGTGGAAAATGGGAATGTTCCAGCTAGGTGAAGAGGGAGGGGGAGGAGGGTGTGTTGAAACCGTGACACCGATCCTGAGAGTTTGGTCATATATCTGACCGGGGTCTCCTGTCAGGGGGTAGGCAAATACTTCACCTGTCACCCCCGTTTTTTTACATTTTATGGGACACTGCGTTCTGCTTGTGGGTGTGTCTCTTCACAAACAGTTATTGCTTAAACTCACTCTCTCTCTCTCTCTCTCTGCTTGTGTGCGTGCGTGCAAGTGTGTGTTATGTTGTGTATGTATGCATGCATGAATGCATGTATGTGTGTGCGCGCGACTTACAGATAAATGGAGGGTTGGTGGTGGGGTCGGATAAGGGATGAGTACAACATGACAGCCATTAAATCAGGAACATATATCATCAATTCTCCTGCAAAACAGAGGAGAAAAACACACAGATGCACACACACACACACACACACGTGCACTGGTTATTCAGTATTTACCCATGCCATACACAAGGGAAGTAAGAATCGTATGACATAACTGGGTCATCTGAAGTGATCGGAAAGATCAGAGAATCAGATCATTCAAGTTACGAGACTCACAAGAGGGCCGCAGTCATTTTCTCCCGAAAGCCTTCCAGAGTACATTTACTTTTCCCCGACCGTCCCAAGCAATGGCGCTAAATCTGGCTGCTGGTGACCATAGCTGCCATATGTCCAGTAAGGTTCATTTTCTTTGAAATTTCTTCGCTGAAAACGACCCCCGTCTTGCCAGTGGTTAACCTCGTTATAGTGAGGAGAAAAGAAGTACGTTGACATGTCTTGTGCTGTTCCCAGCCCGTTTACATTGTTTACACAGTTAGTTTGGACTTCAACAATTGTGTGAGAAGTGAGTAGACGTTGTGCTGACGACTGAAGGAGAGAGAGAGAGAGAGAGAGAGAGAGAGAGAGAGAGTCAAAATTCAAAAACTGTTTTACATTAGGTAGGATTGTTTTTAGAGAGAGAGAGAGAGAGAGAGAGAGAGAGAGAGACAGACAGACAGACAGACAGACTCAAAATTCAAAAACTTTTTTTAAAATTTTTTTTTACAATAGGTAGGATTTGAGAGAGAGAGAGAGAGAGAGAGAGAGAGAGAGAGAGAGAGACTCAACATTCAAAAACATTTTTTTACACTAGGTAGGATCTGATCGAGAGAGAGAGAGAGAGAGAGAGAGAGAGAGAGAGAACACTCGAAAACTATTTTACTCTTGGTAGGACTTCTTTAAGAGAGTGAGAGAGACAGAATGTGTGTGTGTGTGTGTGTGTGTGTGTGTGTGTGTGTGTGTGTGTGTGTGTGTGTGAGGGAGGGAGGGAGGTGGGAGCTGGGTGAAGGGTGTTGGCAGTCGTCACACTGCCCATCACAGGGGTGGGTGAAGGGAGGGGTGAAGAAGAAGAACAGAGGTCCAAACTCAGGCCACACGAGCAGTACAATTTGAAGTGCTCCTCAGCTGTGGGAATCCACAAGCATCCCTCACTCCCCCACCCACCATCCCCTCTGTCTCCACCAGACCTGACTGTTAGTCACGAGTTCAGTGGGTGACGTCAAACAGGAAGTGGGACCATTGTCACTAGTTTCCGGAAGCGCTCTTCAGTCCCGAGAAACAGGAATGTAACATGGGGAGTCCTGGTCCAATCAGAAACTCGCTCTCTGCCAGCGGATGTCAAGGGCCATGCTGTAAACAGCATGTTGGAAGGAGTGTTCTGATGCTGTAAACAGCATGTTGGAAGGAGTGTTCTGATGCTGTAAACAGCATGTTGGAAGGAGTGTCCTGATGCTGTAAACAGCATGTTGGTAAAGCCAGTGGAATCACGATGCGGACAGTTACTGAGCACTATGCGAAAGAGCATTTATAAATTCCCATTGGCAATGGCAGTTTGGGGACGGATGAAGATGGTATCAGGTTTGCCTGGACTGATCCGTGTGTTCGTGTGGGGGGACAGGGTGGAAGAGGTGCGCGGGGGGCGAGGGGGGGGGGCTCTGTATATGTGTGTGTGTGTGTGTGTGTGTGTGTGTGTGTGTGTGTGTGTGTGTGTGTGTGTGTGTGCATGAATAATTTAAATTGTAAACGCCATGAGCTCGATGTGTGGGAGGTGGCACAGCGGCCATCATCCCCATCATCACCACCACCACCACCACCACCACCACCATCATCATCATTACAATCATCATCATCATCACCATCATCATCATCATCATCAGCATCAGCATCAGCATATCCATCACCATCACCACCACCACCACCACTATCACCACCACCACCATCATCATCATCATCATCATCATATCATCATCATCATTATCACCACCACCACACCACTACCATCACCACCACCACTATCACCGTCATCATCATCATCATCTTCTTTTCTTCTTCAGTGACAAACACACAGGCAAGCATCATCCAGAGAGAGAGAGAGAGAGAGAGAGAGAGAGAGACAGACAGACAGACAGAGAGACAGAGACAGAGAACTGAACACCGAAGCCCCAGTGACAGTCAGTACTAATCAGAACAAAGTGGTGCTAAACAGATAGAATGGAGCAGAAAGGAAAAACAGAACTGAAACCACATAAACTGATAAGAGATTAGCGACACTTTGGCACTTTGTCATGAGCTTAGAGTGCATGTGACAGGGGCGTAATGTGTCTTTTTTTCCAGTCGTTTGTCTCCAAAGTTTGGACAGTACACAGAAAATAAATACATATAGATCATATAATAAATATTTACGCATGTAACATCGACACACATCATATCAATACAAACACATACTAAAGTACATAAAATCATGAAATAATTATTTATGCCTGAACATCAAAACTCATCACAACAATACGAACACATCATATGGTTACATTATCGAGATCGACCACCCAAATGTAACCCTTCCTTTTTATCCATGGTTTTTACCTCATTGAACCCATACAATTTTTTAATTGTTTAATGAGTATTTGGCCCGATGATTAACGTATATCCATTGCCTCAGATACATATTTTGCAAGTGAAAATATCATGTCTTCATTTTCTGTCATCAGTATGCCGAACAAATCTTTTCTCTGCGCTGGAGCCGTATTGAAAATGGTACAGTTTTTTTTTCTCGCAATTTTGGCGTATCTTTTGCAGTTAGATATGAAATGATTTTCATCTTCTGGGTTTTCGCCACACATTGGGCAAGGAGATGTTGCTACGTCTGAATCGAACCATCTTCTGTTGGCATTCAGTCCAAGTGCTCTCAATCTGAGCTTCGCAAAACAGATTTTATGCTATTTATTTGTTACGATCTTAATATACTTCTCTGTTTGGAGAGAGAGAGAGAGAGAGAGAGAGAGAGAGAGAGAGAGAGAGAGAGAGAGAGAGAGAGAGAGAGAGCCAGCCAGTCGATAAACTGATAAAGGGCCGCCTTTTTAAAATCTCAATGCAACAAATATTCACTTTTTCCTGTTGACAGAGGTTTGACTCCTGACCCATACATTGCAGATAACAGTGCGTGTCTTCCTTTGCGTGTCCGATTGTCTGTTTGTCTGCCTGTCTGTCTGTCTGTCTCTGTCTGCCTGTCTGTCTGTCTTTGTCTTCTTTGTCTGTCTGTCTCTGTCTCTCTTCTCTATCTGTCTGTCTGTCTGTCTCTGCCCAGACGTGTCAAAGAAAAAGAAAAAGCCGTAGGCAGAACAGATTATGATTTCTTTCCCTGTTCCGCTTTCGACAAAACCCAGCGTTTTGTGAGAGAAAAGCGTTTCCCCGAAAATGATACTTACCATTCTTACATCATCACATAAAGAGTCCTTCTGGTACAGAGTGTGTTCAGGAGAAGTGTGCAACCAGCGACCATTCAGCTGGTGATCCAGTCATCAGCTCCGTCTGTGTGCAGTGTGTAATGTGTGGCGTGAACACACACTTTGACATGATCTGAGTGTGTTTGGGTGGGTGGAGATGGAGCGGGTGCGGGGGAGGGCGGGGGAGGGGGGGGAGAGGCGGAAGGAGGACAGGGGGGTCGTGCGTGTGAGTGAACGTGCGCATGCACAAGTGCTTCCATGTGCAGGAGAGACGTTCGATAAATATCTGAACGCAGCCATGTGGGCATACTTACACATGAAGTGACTATCTGCATTCCCCCATTCCTTTAAAACACGTGCCCACGCCGTCAGACCGTTCTCAATGGGTAACTCCCTTCCTCTCGGCTGTCGACTTGTCCAGAGGAAATAGGAAGAAACCACAAGGGGACAATGTGGGGAATGTGGGGATGTGGCCATCTGATATTAATTAGATGAAAAGTTGATCATGGAGACACTGATGTTAATTAGATGAAAATTTCATTGTGATCATGGAGACATTGATATTAATTAGATGAAAAGTTCATTGTGATCATGAAGACATTGATATTTCCTGATGAAAAGTTCATTATGATCATGGTCCTAGATTTGTTTGGGTTTTGCTGCCCCATCTGCACCGGTTCACTGGCATTCTTCCCACGTCGTTCATTCCCAATCCCCAATACACGGCCACACGCCCGGGTTCGTCCATCACAGTCACAGCGTCTTGGGTCCGTTGATTACACATACACACGACAAAATTAATATGTCTTCTTCTTCTTCTTCTTCCTGCAGCCATTCGTATTCTTCTCCTCATTCTTGTTATCATTATCATGTTGATGCAGCAACTGCTGCTGCTGCTGATGGTGATGAATGATGATGTTGTTGATGATGATGATGCTGGTGATGTTAATGGTAATGATGTTGATGATGATGATGATGATGGTGATGTTAATGGTAATGATGTTGATGATGATGATGATGATGATGGTGATGTTAATGGTAATGATGATGATGATGATGATGATTGTCACAACTCAGGACAGTCTCGTGTGGAGTGTTTTGTGCATTACCTCCCCCATTTACCCTCTCCCATTCGTTCAGTGTGTGTTAGCTGCCGGTTGTGCGTTTTTTACGTGCAATCGGGGAGTCTCGTTTGTGTGTTTGTGTCACTGCTGAGCAGAGTTTAAAATTTCTCTGTTCGGCCAGTGACACTTCTCTAGGCTTTTCGCCCGCGGCCTTCTTAGAGGAAGGTCGTGTCTGTTGGGTTTGGGTTTTTTTTTGCCCAGTTGGTACCCTCAAGTGAGGATGGCCTTTCCTCCGGGTGGCCATGTTTTCTGTATTCTGTGTGCTCCAGCTCAGAGGGAGTGCCCTGCTGGGCGTGTCTCGTCTTTGGTTTTTTTAATTTTTATTTATTTCCAGCGTCAGGGTAGTGGTACCCGGTTGGCAGGTGAGTTCGCTGTTGCATTGTTGAACTTATCTGTTGTAGTTTGTACTTGTCAGTTGGCTGTTATAAGTGTTTCTTTGTTCATTTGTCCTGTTCTGTTAAGATGCGAGATGTTTGATTTGGTTTATTAGGATTTGAGGGTTAATGCTAAAGTCGGGCTTGTATTTTGCTCTGTTGTGATAATATTTTAAACATAACTTTTAACAATAATGGTTACTGGGATTTAAGTATGCTTAAAGTATTTCAGCCACTAACGTTTCCTTGTGAACCCCTTTGTCATTGTAACAATGTTTATATTTTGTTACCTTCACAAGGTTAAATTGATAACTTCCTAATTGTAGCTTTCCCCCAATTCTTCCTCACGTTTCTTTGTTCATGGTTTTCTTCCAGAAAATGTGTTCACTAATTAATGTGAAGGATAGGGAGCTGTCAAACGGAATTTTACAGTGATATTTTATAATGCTGTTTCAGTTTCGTTAAATCTTTTGTTCATCACTTTATCTTGCATGTTCATTGAGGGGGGACAGGGGTAATCCTTTCAGAAGGATAATCTAATTTATGCAGTTTGCAGCGTCCCACTTCCTGTGCCGTTTGTCCTTCCACCTGTGTCGGCCGGGTAGCATTGGTGCTTCAGTTGTCTGTTGTCTGCAGTTTTCCCCGCTGCCCTCTTCTCGTCACTGTCATCGTGTACCCGCTTTCATCGTCCTCGTTTTCTTCAGTCTTCGTTGTCCACGTCATCGTTTGTTTTTTGTTTTTTTATTATCTGGTGTTGTGCAGAGTGTTTCAGGTTTTCTTTGTTTATCAACTGCACGTGACAAGATGGCGGATGGACGACACCTGTTTGAGTGAGCTCTGCCAACAATATTTTTTTGCACCTTCTTCAAGTGCTGTTAATGTGTAAGAAGTCTTCTATTATTTTTCGTAACATTCAGCTGAAAGGATTTTTGCTGAATATGATTAGTTTGGACTTGTGGAGGGCCAGAGTGGGCCGCTTTTGCCAGGTGTTTGCCCGGTCGCGGATGAAAGAGTTACATGTGCACCCATCAGGCGAAGGGAGCAAGGCAAGTGTTGGTGATGTACTGCTAAGTTACCTGTGCTTGTGCATCTTTTCTTTGCTGGTGTACAACATGAAACAGACAGTGACAGTAGCATTGCAGCGTCCAGTGTCTGATGTTTCTGTTGACTTTGATGTGCATTTTGAGACTTTCACCTTCGTTGAAGCTGAGAACGATATGCCAAGCTCGCACGGAGAGTGGTTTCAGCTTCCCATGCAAGATAGCGGTGCAGCTGTACTTCTGTTGATGGTTAATGTGTTCTTCTCATGTCGCCGTGTGCTGCTCAGTGGGGATGTGGAGAAAAATCCTGGACCAACAGATACTGACGAAAGACTACAGAAGACTGTTAGCGGGCTGGAAGACAGACTTGGTGCAAGACTTTCATCACTTGAGTCTCAGATTGCTCAGGTGTTGACACTGATGGCTGGTCAGGCGGAGACGTTGAAGAAACAAGGAGAAACACTGAGACAGCAAGAAGACACGTTGAAACAACAAGGGGACACACTGCAGCGACAGGGGGACACACTGCAGCGACAGGGGGACACACTGCAGCGACAGGGGGACACACTGCAGCGACAGGGGGACACACTGCAGCGACAGGGGGACACACTGCAGCGACAGGGGGACACACTGCAGCGACAGGGGGACACACTGCAGCGACAGGGGGACACACTGCAGCGACAGGGGGACACACACTGCAGCGACAGGGGGACACACCTAGCAAGATAGAAGAAACGAACGCCGTGCTGAAGGGGAATGTAGAACACCTGTGTAGTGAACTCAGACATTCGGTTGGCGGTTGATGACAACAAAACGGCGATCGTATCGCTGTGTGAGAAGCACGACGAAATGAATAAAACTCTCTCAGACCTACAAGATGAAGTGGATCGTCTGGAGGGCTTCTCTAGACGAAATAATGTGAAAGTGTTCGGTATCCCCGAAGCAGATGGATCAGAAGACTATGCAGCCTGTGCCGACAAGGTTCAGCAGACCCTGGGCCGCTACGTGACAAAGGCGGACTGGAAAGACAGAGGTCTCATTGAACGGGCTCACAGACTGGGCAGGCACAATCCCCAGACCCCCCACCCCCGCCCCATCATTGCCAAGTTTTTGAGGTGGGGAGACGTGATGAGCCTGATGACTGACCACGACGCCAGAGCCAGCATGCAGAAGGACGGGCTCCGTGTGGCTCAAGACCTGACCAGGCGTCAATCCAAGCAGCTGAGGGAACTCCGGGATGCTGGCCAGAGCGGGTACTTCGCCAGAGGTAAACTGCACATCAGAAGTGTGCAGCCACTGCCAGGTCAACATACACACCCTTCACCTGGGCAACACGGCGTGTCAACACAACGTGCACAGCCGTCACGCAGCACAGCAGCCAGCCAGCCAGTCGCTGACCACGCACACAGCGGAGTGTCTCGCCTCGTGCACCTGACGTCACTGACTCACGTACGCTACCCGTTAGCGGTGCTGATGTACCCGAGGAGTGTAAGCGGAGAACCAGGTCAACGACGGCCAGTGAGCGGCAGTCCAGCCTTCACGAGGCGTGGAGCATGGGACGTGCCGCACGTGATGCAGGGAACACCACCACCCCCACTCACAGGGAATAGGGGTCAGGTCAAGACCGAAATGTGAACCCGCACACACATGACATTTCTGACAGGAACACACTGAGTGACACAGACACAGTCAGTCACAACACACACTCTCCAGTTAAAAACACTTTGTCTTTTTGTTCATGGAACATCAATGGTCTGACATCTAAACTTTTGGACCCTGACTTTATAAACTACATTACATCATTTGATGTTTGTACTTTGTTAGAAACATTTACGTCTCCTTCGTTTGACTTTAGTATTCATTTTCGTGAATTTCTTGTTTTCCTTTCTCCAGCGAGTAAACTGTCCAGAAGAGGCCGCAGTTCTGGGGGAACTGTGTTACTGATAAGAAAATCTTTGTCTGCCTTTGTTAAAGAAATTAAAACGAACATTGAAAATGTGCTGTGTGTGAGGTTATACAAACAGCTATTTAAATTTGATAAAGATCTGATTTTCACATCTATGTATCTATGTATAATCATCCTATAAATAGTGTTTATTATAAAGATAAAGAATATGACTGCACTTTACAAATGCTGGAACAATTTTTGGTATCGTTCTACGAGCAAGATGATGATGTTCACTTTATTCTTGCTGGAGATTTAAATGCTCGTATTGCGGATTGGTCATTACAGACATGATTTGAGTGATTTTGGTTTTTTTGTTGATGATGAAAGTGATTTTGTTAGAACATGTCAAGATAAGGTGGTAAATGGTTTTGGTAAATCGTTGATAGAACTTTGCAGTACTTTTCAATTCACTCCTTTAAATGGTTTTATTGATGGAGATATTGAAGGAAAATTCACCTTTTTGACTGTAAATGGAAACAGTACTATTGACTACTTTTTATGTTCTACAGGTATTATTACGCAGATGGTTAGTTTTAAGGTAGTGGATAGGGTAGAATCGCAGCATATGCCTGTCGAAGCGAATATCATTAGCAATTGTGAAAAACCTAGTTGTCATTCTAGCCAGGAAAAAGTGTCATTTCAAAAAGTAAAATGGGATCCTTCAAAGGCAGAAACGTTTTTAAGAGAAATGTCATCTGCCGATACGCTGACAGCTCTTGAAGATGCCAATAATGATATTAGTGTTGATGTGGAGTTGGCGTTGTCCAAATTTGTGGCCATTATATTCAATGCAGCTAGCTGTATGAGTCAAACGGTACAGTGTGGAGGGGAGGGAAGGAGGACAACTGGCAGTCCGTGGTTTGACGCACAGTGCAGGCACTACAAGCGAGTGGCTCAGCGTGCGCTGTCTCGCTATACACGATCAGGGGAGGCAACGCATGGGATTGCTTATCGACAACACAGAGCTTACTATCAATCTGTGCTTGAAGACAAAAAGAAAAGTTATAGAAATACATTAAGGGAATCTTTGTTGGAAAACAGATCAAATAATACTTCATTCTGGTCCACTGTAAAGTCAGTCAGGCGAAAACGCAGAAATCAACCGAATATTCCAATCGATACATGGAAAAAACATTTTGAGCGTATCTTGGGCCAGCAAAATCAGTTGAACGAAAATAGCGAAGTTCACTCCCCTGACCACGAAGAAGAAATATCGATATTAAATGAAAATGTAGGTGAATTTGAAATCCAAGGTTTGGACGATGACATAACAATTGATGAGGTAAAATTTGCTTTACGAAGACTAAAAAACAGAAAAGCTGCTGGTTTAGATGATGTTGCGGGAGAGTTTTTAAAAGCATCTGAAAATATAATAGCACCTTTTTTGACAAACTTATTCAATCATCTTTTTAATGTAGGCTATTTTCCGTCAGATTGGACTCGTTCAGTCATTATTCCACTTTTGAAAAAAGGCGATGCAAACAATCCTGAAAATTATAGAGGCATTTCGTTATTAAGCGTAATTAGTAAAGTTTTCACATCAATGTTAAACAGGAGGTTGTACGAGTGGGCCGAAAGTGAAGGTAAAATCTCGGAAGAGCAAGCTGGTTTTAGAAAAAGTTACTCTACGATCGATCACATATTTACTCTCTGTAGCATTATCCAAAAATGTTTAAATGGAGCAAGGAAGAACAAGCTCTATATTGCTTTCATAGATTATCAGAAGGCTTTCGACTCAGTTGATCGAAATAGTCTTTGGGCAGTGCTTAACAAGATAAGAACATCAACCAAAATGATCCGCATTTTAAAAGCAATGTACAGTTCAGTCCTGTGTCCGATGGGGGCTATATGTTTCAGAATTTTTTGATTGCCCTGCAGGAGTAAAGCAAGGATGTTTGTTGTCTCCCTTGCTTTTCTCGCTTTTGATTTCAGAAGTTGCTGACGAGGTGACCAAGAATGGAAAACACGGTTTTCAGTTTTTGCCAGGCTTACAAGAAATATTTCTGTTATTGTTTGCAGATGACATTGTCTTGTTGTCATCGTCA
The DNA here is from genome assembly GCF_041734735.1 of Babylonia areolata. Taxonomy (NCBI): domain Eukaryota; kingdom Metazoa; phylum Mollusca; class Gastropoda; order Neogastropoda; family Buccinidae; genus Babylonia; species Babylonia areolata. The sequence goes on from NC_134884.1 coordinate 651,985, forward strand.
CCAGCAGGTTTACAAAATCAATTAGATAATCTTAACAAAGCATCTAAATCTCTTGGACTGACAGTAAATTTGAATAAAACAAAAATAATGGTTTGCAGAAAGGGTGGACATCTGTCTAAAGCAGAAAAATGGTATTTCGATGGAGACGAAATTGAAGTTGTAAACAATTATAGATATCTGGGTTTTATGCTGTCTACCAAGTTATCTTTCATTTCTGCACTTGAAGAGTTGGCAGGGCAAAAGGGAGGGTGGTTGAAATTATGAGAACAATGTGGAGTCTTGGCAATATGGACAGAACCGTGTTTTTTAAACTCTTTGATGCGCAGATAAAACCTATGTTATTATACGCATCTGAAATGTGGGGAACAATGCGCTTCAAAGCAGTTGAGTCTGTCCACTTGTTTGCTTGTAAAAGATTTTTGAGTGTTAGTCCCAAAACCCCAAATGTAATGATTTATGGTGATCTTGGTCGATATCCATTATACATTGATAGTTGCATCAGTACTTTGCGATACT
>NC_134884.1:660000-682500 GCF_041734735.1 Babylonia areolata
AATAAAAGAGACAGAATAACACACATAACAATGGCCTTCAAATAACAGACACAACAACACACATAACAATGGCCTTCAAATAAAAGAGACACAACAACACACATAACAATGGCCTTCAAATAAAAGAGACAGAATAACACACATAAAAGATCAGTTCGAGCTGTTTGGTTGTTCATGTGTGATGCTGACGAGGGAGTGTGTACAGTTATCTTCCTTTCTTAGGGGATGGAGAGTCATGTCCCCTGCCGCCCCTCTTTCTCCTCTGTCAACCTTCCTTTCACAACTCTGTCTGTGTGTCTCCATACTGATGGACGTCGTTTTATTTTTAATTTTTTATTTTTTATTATTTTTTTTTATACTAATGTTGGACAGTTGTTTACAACGTTCTGGTGTACGTGTTGAATAGGTGAATGTGTCCTATTCACATCATTCGTGTGTCTGTGGTCTGTGTGTCTGTGTGCCTGTGTGTCTGTGTGCCTACCTGCTTTAACTGCCCGATACTGAGACACTAAGCAATGTAAAACAGAAATGGAGTCTAGTACTATCAGCTATCAAATCAACACTAAGCAATGTAAAACAGAAATGGAGTCTAGTACTATCAGCTATCAAATCAACACTAAGCAATGTAAAACAGAAATGGGGTCTAGTACTATCAGCTATCAAATCAACACTAAGCAATATGAAACAGACATGTAGTTTGGCACTACAAGTTATGGAATCAAAGGCCTTCTAAAATAGAAATGTACTTTGGTACTAACAGTTATGAAATCAAAGGCTTTCTAAAATAGAAATGTAGTTTTAACAAAATATCACTTGCTGCAAGTTTGAATCTGATGTTTAATTTTGCATAAATCTTTTCTTCGATGTGTGTCCAGAAATCTTTTCTTCGATGTGTGTCCAGAAATCTTTTCTTCGATATATGTCCAGAAATCTTTTCTTCGATGTGTGTCCATAAATCTTTTCTTCGATGTGTGCCCAGAAATCTTTTCTTCGATGTGTGCCCAGAAATCTTTTCTCCGATGTGTGCCCAGAAATCTTTTCTCCGATGTGTGTCCAGAAATCTTTTCTGCGATGTGTGCCCAGAAATCTTTTCTTCGATGTGTGCCCAGAAATCTTTTCATCGATATATGTCCAGAAATCTTTTCTTCGATGTGTGTCCAGAAATCTTTTCTCCGATATATGTCCAGAAATCTTTTCTTCGATATATGTCCAGAAATCTTTTCTTCGATGTGTGTCCAGAAATCTTTTCTTCGATATATGTCCAGAAATCTTTTCTTCGATGTGTGTCCAGAAATCTTTTCTTCGATATATGTCCAGAAATCTTTTCTTCGATATATGTCCAGAAATCTTTTCTCCGATATATGTCCAGAAATCTTTTCTCCGATATATGTCCAGAAATCTTTTCTTCGATGTGTGCCCAGAAATCTTTTCTTCGATATATGTCCAGAAATCTTTTCTCCGATGTGTGTCCAGAAATCTTTTCTCCAATATATGTCCAGAAATCTTTTCTCCAATATATGTCCAGAAATCTTTTCTCCGATATATGTCCAGAAATCTTTTCTTCGATATATGTCCAGAAATCTTTTCTCCGATATATGCCCAGAAATCTTTTCTTCGATGTGTGCCCAGAAATCTTTTCATCGATGTGTGCCCAGAAGCCCCGTACTGTCGGACATAACGCAGAAAACGTGTTCAGTAAATTATGCCCATACAACAAGAGCATGTGTTGTTTTCTTTGATTTCCATTTTGTTTAGAATAACATTTGCAGGAAAATATTGTGCAAGTATTCCATTGGGTGATGAATAATATGGTTTGTTTTCACCAGTCTTTCCTCTGTAGCACACTGACCTGACAATATTCACACCAATATTCTGCACCAAAACTGAGGTGCACATGGAGTCACTGCTGTTGTTGGTTCTGGTTACACTTCATGTTCTCACTACATTCAATCCCTTTCTGTTCTGTGTTGTACCGACCTGCCTCACATGTACCTTTCTCCATTTCTCCTGTTTGGATCCACCAGACCCATGGTTTGGGAATCTACTTTATTGAAATGTTGTATCCAATAACTTCATTTGCTTTCTTGGTACCGAGCAAGTGCTGTATTTCTTCTCAGTAATCGATTTTCTTTGTGATGAATCATTTTTCCGACTTGTCCAATTCCTGAAAGAACACAGTTTAATTTTCTGGGTAATGTATTCAGTGAATTATTGAAAATGAACTGACTGTGTAAGTTGCTGCTGTTGACTTCTTTATGGGTTAGTACACTTACAGTTTTGCTTAGTACTTTATTTCGGACGACTTCTTTCCAAAACTCATTGTCTGTTCTGTCTGGTCCATAGATTTGTTGAACAGCTGCATGGGTGTTTCTTTGAATAAAGTTAGTTTAAATAACAGATACACACCCAGCTCGACTATCACAAAGAGACATGAGAATTACGGCGCCAACAACTATGGACCAACTGTTATATATCTATATCTATATCTATATACACACATATCCTGACGGACTGGATGAAGGTGAGTGACACAGTGGATGGCGCCATGGTGTTTCACCGCCTTGTCCTCACTCTCCTCAGCGTCAGCAGCGGGCGATGTTTGTGTGGAACAGTCAGATAGACATCTCTACAATCATGTGGTCCACAGCACACACAGAGAGACAGGGAAAGAGAGAGGGAGAGAGAGAGAGGGAGAGAGAGAGAGAGAGAGAGAGAGAGAACAAGAACAAGAACAAGAACAAAACTTTAATCTCCAGGCCTCCGGCCCCTAGAAAGAGGTCAAAAGTACAGGGAAAGAGAGAGAGAGGGAGAGAGAGAGGGAGAGGGAGGGGGAGAGGGAGGGGGAGAGAGAGGGAGAGGGAGGGGGAGAGAGAGAGAGAGAGAGAGAGAGAGGGAGAGAGAGAGAAAGAGGGAGAGAGGGAGAGAGAGAGAAAGAGGGAGAGAGGGAGAGAGAGAGAGAGAGGGAGAGAGAGAGAGAGAGAGAGAGAGAGAGGGAGAGCAGCGGGGTGGGGGAGGGGAGGGGGTGAGGGTGGGTAGAGAATGGGCGACTTTAGAGACAGCAATAAACAGAAATAAGTGTGAAAGGGGATTTGGTGTGGCATACCGTCACGTGACGGGTGGTGTGACGTGTTGTGTGAAGTGACCTGTGACCTCATGTGGTGTGACGTGTAGTGTGAAGTGACCTGTGACCTCATGTGGTGTGACGTGTAGTGTGAAGTGACCTGTGACCTCATGTAGTGTGACGTGTAGTGTGAAGTGACCTGTGACCTCATGTGGTGTGACGTGTAGTGTGAAGTGACCTGTGACCTCATGTGGTGTGACGTGTAGTGTGAAGTGACCTGTGACCTCATGTGGTGTGACGTGTAGTGTGAAGTGACCTGTGACCTCATGTGGTGTGACGTGTAGTGTGAAGTGACCTGTGACCTCATGTGGTGTGACGTGTAGTGTGAAGTGACCTGTGACCTCATGTGGTGTGACGTGTAGTGTGAAGTGACCTGTGACCTCATGTGGTGTGACGTGTAGTGTGAAGTGACCTGTGACCTCATGTGGTGTGACGTGTAGTGTGAAGTGACCTGTGACCTCATGTGGTGTGACGTGTAGTGTGAAGTGACCTGTGACCTCATGTGGTGTGACGTGTAGTGTGAAGTGACCTGTGACCTCATGTGGTGTGACGTGTAGTGTGAAGTGACCTGTGACCTCATGTGGTGTGACGTGTAGTGTGAAGTGACCTGTGACCTCATGTGGTGTGACGTGTAGTGTGAAGTGACCTGTGACCTCATGTGGTGTGACGTGTAGTGTGAAGTGACCTGTGACCTCATATGGTGTGACTCGATGTCATGTGGTGTCATCGGGTGTTGTGACGTCATGTGACGACGTGATCTCAGGTGACGTGTGGGTGTGACGGCACTGGATATGTGTGTGTGACGTGACGTGTGGGGTTTGACGTAGTGTAACGTGTGGGTGTGACGTGACGTGTGGGTGTGACGCGACGTGACATGTAGATGTGACGCGGCGTGACGTGTGGGTGTGACGTGATGTGACGTGTGGGTGTGACGTGAAGTGACGTGTGGGTGTGACGTGATGTGACGTGTGGGTGTGACGTGGCAGGATGACGGTGGAGCAACTCCGTAAGTGGATGCTGAAGAAGAGCCTGAAGGCAACCAAGAAGGACATCATTCCCATCATCCAGGTCAGTCCTTATGCTTCTTCTTCTTCTTCTGCTCCTCCTCCTCCTTCTTCTTCTGCTCCTCCTCCTCCTCTTTCTTCTTCTTCTTCTTCTTCTTTTCTTCTGCTTCTTCTTCTTCTTCTCTGTGAAGAGTCCTAAGGACGCCGCACAGAAGAACTGTTGACCACATTCCTCCAGGTGTGTGGGTTGTGTGTCAAAAGCCTGGTTCTCTGCACACGGTTTTCCTGTCCACTCTGCAGTGTTGTCAGTCCATCGGTTTTTCCGTCTCCCCCTCCGCCCCCCCTCCCTCAACAGTTCACACCCACGTTCACCCGTATGTATGAGTGGGGTTTTACGTGACTGACCGCTTTTTGCCCCGCCCGGTAAACAGCGGGCTGTTCGATCTGTTCAATGTGGGATCTTGTACACGTGTGTGTCGGGAAGCTTTCCCGTGTAGGTTTCTCTTTCTTTCTCATTTTCTTTCTTTATTTCTGGCTGTCTTCCTTTCTTTCTTTCCTTCCTTCCTTCTTCCTTCCTTCCTTCTTTCTTTCTTTCCTTCCTTCTTTCTTTCTTTCCTTCCTTCTTTCCCTCTTTCCTTCCTTCCTTCCTTATTTCCCTCCTTCCTTCCTTCCTTCTTTCCCTCTTTCCTTCCTTCCTTCCTTCTTTCCCTCCCTCCTTCCTTCCTTCCTTCTTTCCCTCTTTCCTTCCTTCCTTCTTTCCCTCCTTCCTTCCTTCCTTCTTTCCCTCTCTCTTTCTGCCTTTGTGAGTGAGGGAGTGTGTGTAGTGGTCATCCTGTTGCCATGTCCATGGTGTCTTGCAGCAACTGTGCCTCAGCGACACCCTCAAGTATGGCAGCTTTGTCAGTGTGGTCACGGAGATCATGACAGCTCAGAACGTGAGTGCTGCACACACACACACACACACACACACACACACACACACACACACACACACACACACACACACATGGACAAATAAGCAAATGCATATGTGGAAATACGCACGCACGGACACATGCATGCACACACATACCACACCACACCAAACCATCACACACACACACACACACACACACACACACACACACACTCTCTCTCTCTCTCTCTCTCTCTCTCTCTCTGTCACCACACACACACACACACACACACACACACACACACACACACACACACACACACACACACACACACACACACACACGTACAAATAAGCAAACGCATATATGGAAACACGCACGCACGCACACATACATGCACACACATGCCACAGCACACCACAGCACAGCACACCACACACACACACACACACACACACACACACACACACATTTATTCATTCATTTGATTATGGTCACGTGTTGTGTGATTCGTTATGTTATATTGGGTCGTGTGTTGTGTGATGTTGTCACGGGTCATGTGTTATGTGATATTGGGTCACGGGTCAAGTGTTGTGTGATATTGGGTCATGGGTCATGTGTTGTGTGATATTGGGTCATGGGTCACTCATTGTGTGATATAGGGTCATGGGTCATGTGTTGTGTGATATTGGGTCATGTGTTGTGTGATATTGGGTCATGGTTGAGTGATATTGGGTCATGGGTCGTGCATTGTGTGACATTGGGTTATGGGTCACTCGTTGTGTGATATTGGGTCATGGGTCGTGCATTGTGTGATATTGGGTCATGGGTCACTCGTGTGTTATGTGTTGTGTGATATTTTGTCATGTGTTGTGTGATATTGGGTCATGGGTCATGCGTTGTGTGATATTGGGTCATGTGTTGCGTGATCTTGGGTCATGGGTCACTCGGTGTGTGATACTGGGTCATGGGTCATGTGTTATGTGATACTGGGTCATGCGTTGTGTGGTATTGAGTCATGGGTCGCTCGTTGTGTGATACTGTGTCATGGGGCACTGTTGTGTGATACTGGGTCATGGGTCACTCGGTGTGTGATACTGGGTCATGGGTCGCTCGCTGTGTGATACTGGGTCATGGGTCACTCGCTGTGTGATACTGGGTCATGGGTCACTCGCTGTGTGATACTGGTTGTTGTGTGATATTGGGTCATGGGTCGCTCGTTGTGTGATACTGGGTCATGGGTCACTCGCTGTGTGATATTGGGTCATGGGTCACTCGCTGTGTGATACTGGGTCATGGGTCACTCGCTGTGTGATACTGGTTGTTGTGTGATATTGGGTCATGGGTCACTCGTTGTGTGATACTGGGTCATGGGTCACTCGCTGTGTGATACTGGGTCATGGGTCGCTCGTTGTGTGATACTGGTTGTTGTGTGATACTGGGTCATGGGTCACTCGCTGTGTGATATTGGGTCATGGGTCACTCGTTGTGTGATACTGGGTCATGGGTCGCTCGTTGTGATACTGGGTCATGGGTCACTCGCTGTGTGATACTGGTTGTTGTGTGATACTGGTTGTTGTGTGATACTGGTTGTTGTGTGCAGGTGATGAAACGAATGAGAAGCTACACGGTCACACACAATGGAGTGCTGTGAGTATGTGTGTGTGTGTGTGTGTGTGTGTGTGTGTGCGTGCGTGTGTGTGTGTGTGTGTGTGTGTGTGTGTGTGGTGTGATGGTGGTGTGTGTGTGTGTGTGGTGTGTGTGTGTGTGTGTGTGTGTGTGTGTGTGTGTGTGTGTGTGTGTGTGTTTTATTTCACGCATACGGCAATGTTGCTCACTTAATTTCATGTCTACTTTTCTCATGAAAAATTCCTAGTGTGACAGTATATGAATAGAATTAGATGAAATGGCACACACACACACACACACACACACACACACACACACACACACACACACACACACACACACACACACACACACACACACACACAGAGGTGTCCTCATGTTGACAGTTGTTTACTTTCAGGTGTGTCACACCAGGAACCTTCCTCAAGTTTCTCATACAGGAGCAGAATGTGAGTGTGTCTTTCCTCACTGGGATTGTGCTGCTGTGTGTGTGTGTGTGTGTGTGTGCATGCGCGCGCGCGTATTATGTTGTGTACACGTATTGTATTGCATTGTATTGTATTGTCTTGTCTTGTGTTGCATTGCATAGTATTGTCTTGTGTTGCATTGCATTGTATTGCATTGCATTGTTGTATTGTATTGCATTGTGTTGTATTATATTGCAATGCATTGCATTGCATTGTTGTATTGTGTTGTATTGAATTGTATTAAATTGTATTGTATTGTTGTATTGCATTGTGTTGTATTGTACCACTGCCCCCAGGAGATGAAGTGCACGGAGGCTGACGCCCAGGGAATCCTGGACCAGTTCTTTGAGGGCAAGGAGCCCCGGGTGTCCTCCAGTATCGCCATGGACCTGACTGAGGTGATGATGATGATGATGATGATGATGATGAGGAGGATGAGGATGATGATGATGATGGTGATGATGGTGATGATGGTGATGATGATGATGATGGTGATGATGGTGATGGTGATGGTGATGATGATGATGGTGATGATGATGGTGATGATGATGGTGATCGTGATGGTGATGATGAGGATGGTGATGATGATGATGAGGAGGATGGTGATGAGGATGGTGATGATGATGATGATTGTGAGGGCGATGATGATGGTGATGGTGGTGATGGTGATGATCATGATGATTGTGATGGTGGTGATGATGGTAATGATGATGATGATGATGGAGATGGTGATGATCATGATGATGGTGATGGTTGTGATGATAGTGATGGTGATGATGGTGGTGATTGTGATGGTGATGATGATGGTGATGGTGATGATGCTGGTGGTGGTGGTGGTGATTGTGATTTCATTTAATATCTTAAATTCTTAGTGATTAAAAAAAAAACTCTAATAGCCACAGTGTTTACACCAAATTTTAAAAGATTTCAGGGTTTTCATGAAATAACTGGTCCCACAATCTGACTGCAATATGCGTATATCTATCTATCTGTCTATCTGTCTATCTATGTATATATGTTGACGTATCCCATTGGGTGTGGTTTCAGTTTGAAGACTTCCTGTTTTCCCCAATGAACAGCGTGGTGAGGCCAGAGGTGTTCACGGTCCATCAGGACATGACCCAGCCTCTCACTGACTACTGGATCTCGTCCTCACACAACACGTCAGTCCTCTCTCCCCCACACCCTCCCCACCCCCTCTCTCTCTGTGTCTTTCTCTTATATTTTTCCTGTCTCTCCCCTCCTCTCTTCCCCCTCTCTCTCCTATTTCCCCCCCTCCCCTTCTCACTTCCCTTTCTCTCCTCTCTCTCTTCTCTCAATCTCCTCTCTCTCCCCGCCTCTCTTCCCTCTCTCTCTCTCTTCTCTCAATCTCCTCTCTCTCCCCGCCTCTGTTCCCTCTCTCTCTCTCTTCTCTCAATCTCATCTCTCTCTCTCCTACTTCCCTCTCTCCCCCCCTCCCCTCTCTCGTCTCTCTCTCTTCTCTCAATATTCTCTCTCTCTCCTCTCTCTCTCTCCTCTTTTCCCTCTTTCCCCCTCTCTCTGTCCCTTCTCTCTCTCCTCTCTCCCTCTCTCCACCTCATTCTCCTTACTCCTCTCTCCCTCCCTCCCTGTGTGTGTGTGTGTGTGTGTGTGTGTGTGTGTGTGTGTGTGTGTGTGTGTTGGACACAGTGTTGAAAAGGCTCACGTAAGAGATGAAAACTGAAACTTGAATATATGTCAAAGGAGACATCAATGTCAAGTTAAAGCCACCATACATTTCCTGGCGTCATCGCTTGTTAGCCTGACAGTGTTTTAATCTTACGCCAATGTCGTACTATCCGAGGAGTACTAATGGGATGACATTGCAATCACACAGGCATACAACTGGCTCTCTACCACAGAGAGAACTGACACAGATATATGTCTGTGCATTTGTAATGAGCGTGCCCGTCTCCCACACACAAAGATCTGATCTTTCAACCCCATCCATCCTAACTGACCTTCACCTGATCTTTCAACCCCGTCCATCCTAACTGGCCTTGACCTTTTTTGTTTGTCACCAGGTACCTGACGGGCAATCAGCTGACAGCGCCCTCTGACGAGCAGATGTACGCCCGCTGTCTGCGTATGGGCTGTCGCTGTCTGGAGTGTGAGTGTGCTCAGCAGCTGTCTGCAATCTTGATAGTGTGTGCTCAACAGCTGTCTGCAATCTTGATATTAGTGTGTGCTTACCAGCTGTCTGCCATAATGATTATGTTGATGCTAATGTGTGCTTACCAGCTGTCTGCCATAATGATTATGTTGATGCTAATGTGTGCTCAGCAGCTAGTCTGTCAACAAAGACAACGGTAATGCTGATACCAATGCGTGCTCAACAGCTGTCTAGCAGTAATGACAATGATAACGATATGTTGATACTAATGCCTTGTGAACGAAATCCATGGTGAACGATGGAAACGTCAGTGACCCTGGAGATGAGGACGCCGCCCAAAGGCAGACGCAACAGACGTGGCCGTACTGAGGGCAGGCAACAGCACGATAGTTCTCTCCTCCACTCTTTGTGGGTTTGACGCCTGATCGAGGTCCTGAAGACGCCTCTCCTCAAACGCCAGAACTCCATTTAGACAGCCAGAACTCCATGTAGACAGCCAGAACTCCATGTAGACAGCCAGAACTCCATGTAGACAGCCAGAACTCCATGCAGACAGCCAGACAGCCAGAACTCCATGCAGACAGCCAGAACTCCATGTAGACAGCCAGACAGCCAGAACTCCATGCAGACAGCCAGAACTCCATGCAGACAGCCAGACAGCCAGAACTCCATGCAGACAGCCAGAACTCCATGCAGACAGCCAGACAGCCAGAACTCCATGCAGACAGCCAGACAGCCAGAACTCCATGCAGACAGCCAGACAGCCAGAACTCCATGCAGACAGCCAGACAGCCAGAACTCCATGCAGACAGCCAGAACTCCATGCAGACAGCCAGACAGCCAGAACTCCATGCAGACAGCCAGACAGCCAGAACTCCATGCAGACAGCCAGACAGCCAGAACTCCATGCAGACAGCCAGACAGCCAGAACTCCATGTAGACAGCCAGACAGCCAGAACTCCATGTAGACAGCCAGAACTCCATGCAGACAGCCAGACAGCCAGAACTCCATGCAGACAGCCAGACAGCCAGAACTCCATGCAGACAGCCAGACAGCCAGAACTCCATGTAGACAGCCAGAACTCCATGTAGACAGCCAGAACTCCATGTAGACAGCCAGAACTCCATATAGACAGCCAGTCACCAGAACTCCAGTGGACAGCCAGTCACCAGAACTCCATGCAGACAGCAAGTCACCAGAACTCCATGCAGACAGCCAGTCACCAGACAGCCAAAACACCATGCAGACAGCCAGTCGTCAGAACTCCATGTAGACCGCCAGTCACCAGACAGCCAAAACACCATGCAGACAGCCAGTCAGCAGAACTCCATGTAGACCGCCAGTCACCAGACAGCCAAAACACCATGCAGACAGCCAGTCAGCAGAACTCCATGTAGACCGCCAGTCACCAGACAGCCAAAACACCATGCAGACAGCCAGTCAGCAGAACTCCATGCAGACAGCCAGTCACCAGAACTCCATGCAGACAGCCAGTCACCAGAACTCCATGCAGACAGCCAGTCAGCAGAACTCCATGCAGACAGCCAGTCACCAGACAGCCAAAACACCATGCAGACAGCCAGTCAGCAGAACTCCATGTAGACAGCCAATCACCAGACAGCCAAAACACCATGCAGACAGCCAGTCGTCAGAACTCCATGTAGACAGCCAGTCACCAGAACTCCATGCAGACAGCCAGTCAGCAGAACTCCATGCAGACAGCCAGTCACCAGAACTCCATGTAGACAGCCAGTCACCAGAACTCCATGCAGACAGCCAGTCACCAGAACTCCATGTAGACAGCCAGAACTCCATATAGACAGCCAGTCAGCAGAACTCCATGCAGACAGCCAGTCAGCAGAACTCCATGTAGACAGCCAGTCACCAGAACTCCATGCAGACAGCCAGTCAGCAGAACTCCATGTAGACAGCCAATCACCAGAACTCCATGTAGACAGCCAATCACCAGAACGCCATGCAGACAGCCAGTCAGCAGAACTCCATGTAGACAGCCAGTCACCAGAACTCCATGTAGACAGCCAGTCACCAGAACTCCATGCAGACAGCCAGTCAGCAGAACTCCATGTAGACAGCCAGTCACCAGAACTCCATGCAGACAGCCAGTCACCAGAACTCCATGCAGACAGCCAGTCAGCAGGCGGTGCGGTCAGTGACCAGGGTTTCCCTCTGGAGGAAGGGAATGCTGCAGGCCCTGGGGGAAGCTTTCAGGCAGTTCTTGGAGACTGTCAATGATGATGATGATGATAACAACACGGTCACCACCATTCATATTATGACAGTTATCACTGACATCGTCAGCCTCACTGTCCGTACCATGCTCATCATCTGTGCCACGGCCACCAACATCAACATCAACATCATCATCATCACTGGCATCATCATCGCCACCATCACCATACCGCCCTGACAGTCGTCACAAGCAAATCAGTGTACTTCGGACATATAAAAATACAAAAAACAAAACAAAAACAAAACAAAACAAAACAAAAAACCACACACACACACACACACACACACACACACACACACACACACACACACACACACACACACACACACACACACAACCACACACACACACACACACACACACACACACACACAAAGCAATCCAGTTTCCAGAATATCTGGACCAAAACGGCAGATGACATTTCCAAGCTCACTGACTGTACGGAAATCCTAAATGTTTGAATGTAACTGCCGAGTGCCAATTCTGAGCCTTGTGAGTAATTTACCAATCACATGAAAATACAGACATAATGACAGTGAACACCTGTGTGTGTGTGTGTGTGTGTGTGTGTGTGTGGCAGTGGACTGTTTTGATGGCAGTGACGGTGAGCCCATCATCACCCACGGCAAGACGCTCGTCTCCAAAATCAAGGTCGCTGACGTCCTCAAGGTCATCAAGGACAACGCCTGGCAGACCTCCGAGTAAGCTCCCCTGACGTTCCCTTCCACGTGACTTGTTCTGGCAGCGGCAACACTAAGCGGCGGCACAAGTGTTGAAGATTTTGATTGGCTGGCTTTCGTTTTCTGTTCAGAAACAAATGATTGTAGTGTACTGTACTGGGTTGTGTCGTGTCGCTTTGTATTGTATTGTATTGTATTGTATTGTATTAACACCGAAGATTTGTCTACGTGAAATTCGGGCTGCTCTCCCCATGGAGAACGCGTCACAACATTGCATCGCCTTTCAGTACCGTACCGTACCGTACCCAACTATACCATGCCATACCATTTCATACCATACCTTACCATACCGTACCGTACCCAACTATACCATGCCATACCATTTCATACCATACCTTACCATACCGTACCATACCCAACTATACCATGCCATACCATTTCATACCGTACCTTACCATACCGTACCGTACCCAACTATACCATGCCATACCATTTCATACCGTACCTTACCATACCGTACCGTGCCCAACTATACCATTTCATACCGTACCTTACCATACCGTACCATACCATACCATACCCATACCATTTCATACCGTACCTTACCCAACTATGCCATGCCATACCATTTCATACCGTACCTTACCCAACTATGCCATGCCATACCATTTCATACCGTACCTTACCATACCGTACCTTACCCAGCTATGCCATGCCATACCATTTCATACCGTACCTTACCATACCGTACCTTACCCAACTATACCATGCCATACCATTTCATACCGTACCTTACCATACCGTACCTTACCATACCGTACCGTGCTGCAAAGTGCAGTACAAAGAAACACAAGACAGCAACACAACACAACACTCACCAATACAATACAATACAATACAATACAATACAATGTTATGTGATGTAATGCCACGCCACGCCACATCAAACGACACGACACAACACAACACGACACACCACACCACATCAAACGACACGACACAACACAACACAACACACCACACCACATCAAACGACACGACACAACACAACACGACACACCACACCACATCAAACGACACACCACACAACACCACATCACATCAAACGACACAACACAACACGACACACCACACCACACCACACCACATCAAACGACACAACACGACACACCACACCACACCACACCACACCACATCACACGACACACGACACACCACACCACATCAAACGACACAACACGACATACCACGACACACCACACCACACCACATCACACCACATCAAACGACACAACACGACACACCACACCACACCACATCAAACGACACAACACGACATACCACGACATACCACGACACACCACACCACACCACACGACACGACACGACACACCACACCACACCACATCAAACGACACAACACGACATACCACGACACACCACACCACATCACACCACATCAAACGACACAACACGACATACCACGACACACCACACCACACCACATCACACCACATCAAACGACACAACACGACACGACACACACCACACCACACCACACCACACCACATCACACCACACCGAACAACACAACACTACACTACACTATGGCTGCCCTTTGTGCAGGTACCCCATCGTCAGGTCTATTGTGCAGGTACCCCATCACCCTGTCTATTGTGCAGGTACCCCATCACCCTGTCTATTGTGCAGGTACCCCATCGTCAGGTCTATTGTGCAGGTACCCCATCACCCTGTCTATTGTGCAGGTACCCCATCGTCAGGTCTATTGTGCAGGTACCCCATCACCCTGTCTATTGTGCAGGTACCCCATCGTCAGGTCTATTGTGCAGGTACCCCATCACCCTGTCTATTGTGCAGGTACCCCATCACCCTGTCTATTGTGCAGGTACCCCATCACCCTGTCTATTGTGCAGGTACCCCATCACCCTGTCTATTGTGCAGGTACCCCATCGCCCTGTCTATTGTGCAGGTACCCCATCGTCAGGTCTATTGTGCAGGTACCCCATCGTCAGGTCTATTGTGCAGGTACCCCATCACCCTGTCTATTGTGCAGGTACCCCATCACCCTGTCTATTGTGCAGGTACCCCATCGTCAGGTCTATTGTGCAGGTACCCCATCACCCTGTCTATTGTGCAGGTACCCCATCACCCTGTCTATTGTGCAGGTACCCCATCATCCTGTCTATTGTGCAGGTACCCCATCACCCTGTCTATTGTGCAGGTACCCCATCACCCTGTCTATTGTGCAGGTACCCCATCACCCTGTCTATTGTGCAGGTACCCCATCGTCAGGTCTATTGTGCAGGTACCCCATCACCCTGTCTATTGTGCAGGTACCCCATCACCCTGTCTATTGTGCAGGTATCCCATCATCCTGTCTATTGTGCAGGTATCCCATCGTCAGGTCTATTGTGCAGGTACCCCATCATCCTGTCTATTGTGCAGGTATCCCATCGTCAGGTCTATTGTGCAGGTACCCCATCACCCTGTCTATTGTGCAGGTACCCCATCACCCTGTCTATTGTGCAGGTACCCCATCGTCAGGTCTATTGTGCAGGTACCCCATCACCCTGTCTATTGTGCAGGTACCCCATCGTCAGGTCTATTGTGCAGGTACCCCATCACCCTGTCTATTGTGCAGGTACCCCATCACCCTGTCTATTGTGCAGGTATCCCATCATCCTGTCTATTGTGCAGGTATCCCATCGTCAGGTCTATTGTGCAGGTACCCCATCATCCTGTCTATTGTGCAGGTATCCCATCGTCAGGTCTATTGTGCAGGTACCCCATCACCCTGTCTATTGTGCAGGTACCCCATCACCCTGTCTATTGTGCAGGTACCCCATCGTCAGGTCTATTGTGCAGGTACCCCATCACCCTGTCTATTGTGCAGGTACCCCATCGTCAGGTCTATTGTGCAGGTACCCCATCACCCTGTCTATTGTGCAGGTACCCCATCGTCAGGTCTATTGTGCAGGTACCCCATCACCCTGTCTATTGTGCAGGTACCCCATCACCCTGTCTATTGTGCAGGTACCCCATCGCCCTGTCTATTGTGCAGGTACCCCATCACCCTGTCTATTGTGCAGGTACCCCATCGCCCTGTCTATTGTGCAGGTACCCCATCGTCAGGTCTATTGTGCAGGTACCCCATCGTCAGGTCTATTGTGCAGGTACCCCATCACCCTGTCTATTGTGCAGGTACCCCATCACCCTGTCTATTGTGCAGGTACCCCATCGTCAGGTCTATTGTGCAGGTACCCCATCACCCTGTCTATTGTGCAGGTACCCCATCACCCTGTCTATTGTGCAGGTACCCCATCACCCTGTCTATTGTGCAGGTACCCCATCGTCAGGTCTATTGTGCAGGTACCCCATCACCCTGTCTATTGTGCAGGTACCCCATCACCCTGTCTATTGTGCAGGTATCCCATCATCCTGTCTATTGTGCAGGTATCCCATCGTCAGGTCTATTGTGCAGGTACCCCATCATCCTGTCTATTGTGCAGGTATCCCATCGTCAGGTCTATTGTGCAGGTACCCCATCACCCTGTCTATTGTGCAGGTACCCCATCACCCTGTCTATTGTGCAGGTACCCCATCGTCAGGTCTATTGTGCAGGTACCCCATCACCCTGTCTATTGTGCAGGTACCCCATCGTCAGGTCTATTGTGCAGGTACCCCATCACCCTGTCTATTGTGCAGGTACCCCATCACCCTGTCTATTGTGCAGGTATCCCATCATCCTGTCTATTGTGCAGGTATCCCATCGTCAGGTCTATTGTGCAGGTACCCCATCATCCTGTCTATTGTGCAGGTATCCCATCGTCAGGTCTATTGTGCAGGTACCCCATCACCCTGTCTATTGTGCAGGTACCCCATCACCCTGTCTATTGTGCAGGTACCCCATCGTCAGGTCTATTGTGCAGGTACCCCATCACCCTGTCTATTGTGCAGGTACCCCATCGTCAGGTCTATTGTGCAGGTACCCCATCACCCTGTCTATTGTGCAGGTACCCCATCGTCAGGTCTATTGTGCAGGTACCCCATCACCCTGTCTATTGTGCAGGTACCCCATCACCCTGTCTATTGTGCAGGTACCCCATCATCCTGTCTATAGAGAACCACCTGTCTCTGCCTCAGCAGCGCTATCTGGCCAGTCTTCTACAGGACATCTTCAAAGGTCAGTCAGTCTGCATGGCAGCACGACAAAAGTCATGTTGCAGCATGCACAAGGTGTGAAAGAGACCCCCGGCCCCCACTCCCCCCCCCTCCCCGCCCCCTCACTTCATTATGATTTTGTGGTGTTTGTGTACACATCTTTCATTGTTTTGGTGTCTGTGTACACGTCATTGTTTTGGTGTCTGTGTAAATGTCATTGTGTTGGTGTCTGTGTACACGTCACTGTTTTGGTGTCTGTGTACACGTCATTGTGTTGGTGTCTGTGTACACGTCATTGTTTTGGTGTCTGTGTACACGTCATTGTGTTGGTGTCTGTGTAAACGTCATTGTGTTGGTGTCTGTATACACGTCATTGTTTTGGTGTCTGTGTACATGTCATTGTGTTGGTGTCTGTGTAAACATTGTTTTGGTGTCTGTGTACACGTCATTGTTTTGGTGTGTGTGTACACGTCACTGTTTTGGTGTCTGTGTTCACGTCATTGTTTTGGTGTCTGTGTACACATCTTTCCAGGCTTTGGTCAGTATGCTGTTGTGTCCTTCAACACTTTGATTTCCCTCACTCCACCCAGGTGTGAATGGCTGCCTCACTTGGTTGGGGAACAGGGCGGATAGAGAGAGCTGGGCCCTGCCAACCAATGCCCAGCTCAAGGCACAGTGGCCCCCGTGGTCTAACAGACTATGGGATATTTTAACCTGTAACCTTTTTAACACACCCTTTTGTATGGTGGACCATCTGACTGCTGGTATTTGTCCACTAACTGCTTTGATACATCCGTGTGTGTGTGTGTGTGTGTGTGTGTGTTACAGACGAACTGTTGAAGGAGCCAGTGGACCCCAAGGAAACAGAGATGCCGTCACCAGAACAACTCAAACGGAAGATCATTATCAAGGTACGCTGTCATCACGCCTGTCTTTACGTCTCTGTCTCTCTCTGTCCGTCTCTATAATCCATCTGTCTCTGTATCACTCTATCTTCTCTCTCGCCCTCTCCCTCTCTCAGTCTCTGTTTCTCTCTCAGACTCTCTGTGTGTGTCTCTATCCCCACTCTTTCTCGGAAGCTCTGTCTCTTTCTTTTTCTCTTCCCTCTCTTTGTTTTCTCTCTCTCTCTCACTCCATGTTCTCTCTCCTTCCCTTTGTCTGTCCTGTTTCCCCTCTCTGTGGTCCCTCTCTTTGTTCTCTCTCTCTGGTCCCTCTCTTTGTTTTCTCTCTCTGTGGTCCCTCTCTTTGTTTTCTCTCTCTGTGGTCCCTCTCTTTGTTTTCTCTCTCTCTGGTCCCTCTCTTTGTTTTCTCTCTCTCTGGTCCCTCTCTTGGTTTTCTCTCTCTCTGGTCCCTCTCTTTGTTTTCTCTCTCTCTGGTCCCTCTCTTTGTTTCCCCTCTCTCTGGTCCCTCTCTTTGTTTCCCCTCTCTCTGGTCCCTCTCTTGGTTTTCTCTCTCTGTGGTCCCTCTCTTTGTTTTCTCTCTCTCTGGTCCCTCTCTTTGTTTTCTCTCTCTGTGGTCCCTCTCTTTGTTTTCTCTCTCTCTGGTCCCTCTCTTTGTTTTCTCTCTCTGTGGTCCCTCTCTTTGTTTTCTCTCTCTGGTCCCTCTCTTGGTTTTCTCTCTCTCTGGTCCCTCTCTTGGTTTTCTCTCTCTCTGGTCCCTCTCTTGGTTTTCTCTCTCTCTGGTCCCTCTCTTTGTTTTCTCTCTCTGTGGTCCCTCTTTGTTTCCCCTCTCTCTGGTCCCTCTCTTGGTTTTCTCTCTCTCTGGTCCCTCTCTTTGTTCTCTCTCTCTCTGGTCCCTCTCTTTGTTTTCTCTCTCTGTGGTCCCTCTCTTTGTTTTCTCTCTCTGTGGTCCCTCTCTTTGTTTTCTCTCTCTCTGGTCCCTCTCTTTCTCTGTCCTGCAGTCTCCCTTATTTCTTCTTCTCTCTACCTGTCTTTCTCACTCCCCTTTCTTCTCTCTCTGTGTCTCTCTTCACTCTCTCCCCATTTCACTTTCTATCTCCCTCACTCTGTTCTCTCTCTCTCTCTCCCTCCCCCCTCTCTCCTTTCTATAATTCTCTGTCCTTCCCCTCTCTCTCCTCTCTCTCTCCCTTCCTCCCCCTCTCTCTCCTCCCTCTCTCCCTTCTTCCCCCTCTCTCTCTTCTCTCTCGTTCTACCCCTATCTCTTTCTGTCTCTCTCACTCACCATCTCACTCTCCCCTCCCTCTCTCCCTCCTTCCCCCTCTCTCTCCCTCCCTCCCTCCCCCTCTGCCCCATCTCTCCTTCCCTCTCTCTTTCTCTCTCCCTCCCTCCCTCACCCTCTCTCTCCGTCTCTCTCTCTCACCCCACTCTCTGTCCCCTTCTCTCTCTCTCTCTCTCTCTCTCTCTCTCTCTCTCTCTCTCTCCATCCCCCCTTCCCTCCTCTCTCCATCACACTGTGAACTTGTGGTGTTGCAGGACAAGAAGTTGGCAGGTTCTGGTGACACGGATGACTTTCAACAAGGTAATGATAATGATGATAATGCATAGTGCATAATTACAAGGTAATGATAATGTTTATAATGAATAGTGCATAATTACAAGATGATGATAATGTTTATAAGGAATGGTGCATAATTACAAGGTAATGATAATGATGATAATGAATAGTGCACAATTATTTATATACAGCGCTCCGAATCCTCTCAAAGCACTTTTACTGTCATACGTCAAACACACAGACCACAAGAACACACACACACACACACACACACACACACAGAGCATTAGCCACTGTGCGCCGGCATTTTGGTTGAACAAAGCGACCCTCTTTTAAAAAACAAAACAAAAAAAACAGCAACAAAAAGAACACACGTTTGGAAACAACTGGGGAAATCTAGGGGAAACAACTGCATGTTAGAAAATGGTAATCTGAAATTGTGTGGTTTCTCTTCAGTGGACCGTCACATAGTGCATTAACAAAAATCGTATTATATTGTATTTATTGTATTGTATTGCGTTGCATTGCATTGCGTTGTATTGTATTGTACTGCATTGAGTTGTATTGCATTGTATTACTCTTTTGTCACATGTGTGAGATCCAGGCTGCTCTCCCCAGTGAGTGTGTCGCAATAGTGAGATCCAGGCTGCTCTCCCCAGTGAGTGTGTCGCAATAGTGAGATCCAGGCTGCTCTCCCCAGTGAGTGTGTCGCAATAGTGAGATCCAGGCTGCTCTCCCCAGTGAGTGTGTCGCAATAGTGAGATCCAGGCTGCTCTCCCCAGTGAGTGTGTCGCAATAGTGAGATCCAGGCTGCTCTCCCCAGTGAGTGTGTCGCAATAGTGAGATCCAGGCTGCTCTCCCCAGTGAGTGTGTCGCAATAGTGAGATCCAGGCTGCTCTCCCCAGTGAGTGTGTCGCAATAGTGAGATCCAGGCTGCTCTCCCCAGTGAGTGTGTTGCAATAGTGAGAGCACTTGTACTTCTTTCTGCCTGGAAGTGTTTTTGTTTTCCCTATCAAAGTGGATTTTTCTGTGTGATTTTGTCAGGGACAACCTTTTGTTGCCATGGGTCCTTTAACGTGCGTTTAGTGCATGCTGCATACGGGACCTCGGTTTATCATCTCATCCGAAATGACTAGTGTCCAGACCACCCGTCAATGTCTAGTGGAAGGGGAGAAAACTCTGGTGAATGTGGGATTCGAACTAGTGCGCTGGGATTGTGTTGCTTCCTGGCGGACTCGCTATCTCCAGTCGTACATCAGGTCAAGGGGGAAGGTGGTAAAGTGGTTACGACGTTCACCTGGCAACGCAGTGTTCGTGAGGGTGTGGGTTCTATTCCCGCTCTCGCCCTTTCTCCCATGCTGGACAGGAAAATCAGTCTGAGCATCCAGTCAGTCTGATGAGACGTTAAACCGAGGTCCCTTGTGCAGCACACATGTGGCGCACTAAAAAAACAACAACAAAGAACCGATGGCAACAAAAGCGTCGTCCTCTGGGAAAACATTCTGTAGAAGAAATCCACTCAGATATGCACACCATTTTATGCTTGCACTCAAGGCCTGACTAAGCGCGATGGGTTATTTTGTTGATCATGGATTTGTCCGAACGCAGTGACGCCTCCTTGAGAAGTGAAAGTGGAAGTAAAAGTGAAAGTGAAAGTGGAGCAATGACCTGTTCTGTGGCCGTGTGCAGGGCAGCGGGACGCCAGCAAAACCGGAACTCTGATGATGAAGGACCCGGATGATCAGGTGAGCAACTGACGTTCTGTCTCCCTGCCTTAGAAACTGGGAGTGCCTGGCTGTCTGGCTGGCTGGCTGGCTGTCTGGCTGGCTGGCTGGCTGGCTGGCTGGCTGTCTGGCTGTCTGTCTGACTGGCTGTCTGGCTGGCTGGCTGGCTGGCTGGCTGTCTGGCTGGCTGTCTGTCTGGCTGTCTGTCTGTCTGTCTGGCTGGCTGGCTGGCTGGCTGGCTGTCTGGCTGGCTGTCTGCGTCTCTGTCTATGCGTCTCTCTAGTATTCTCTCTCTCGTTTCTTTTTTATCTGTCTCTATGTCTTTCTTTCTGTCTGTCTGTGTCTGTCTGTCTATCTGTCTGTCTGCCTGTCTCTCTTTTCTCAACCTCCCTCTCTGTCTCACACACAGTTTTCAAGTAACCGCGTCCCCCACCCCCTCTCTGTTTGTCTGTCTCTGTCTCTGTCTCTCTCTTTTCTCAGCCTCCCTCTCTGTCTCACACACAGATTTCGAGTAACCGCGTCCCCCCACCCCCTCTCTGTCTGTCTGTCTGTCTG
Source organism: Babylonia areolata (assembly GCF_041734735.1). Lineage (NCBI taxonomy): Eukaryota > Metazoa > Mollusca > Gastropoda > Neogastropoda > Buccinidae > Babylonia > Babylonia areolata. The sequence goes on from NC_134884.1 coordinate 681,096, forward strand.
TCTCCCTCCGTCCCTCCCTCTCCCTCCTCTCCCTCCCTTTCCCTCTCTCTCTGTATATATTTCAACATATTGTTACAATTTTATGCCAGTGGCAGTTGATGTCAACAGGACTGTGATGTATTGTTGATGGCGCACAGTCTGTCATGCTGTGTCGTTGACAGAAGTGTGACGTGTTGTTGACAGAAATATGACGTGTTGTTGACATAAGTGTGACGTGTTGTTGACAGAAATATGACGTGTTGTTGACAGAAGTGGTCCCCATTCACTGTGTTGTTGACAGGAGTGCGACGTGTTGTTGACAGAATTGTGACGTGTCGTTGACAGAAGTGTGACATGTCGTTGACAGACATGTGACGTGTTGACAGGAGTGCGACGTGTTGTTGACAGAAGTGTGACGTGTTGTTGACAGAAGTGTGACGTGCTGTTGACAGAAGTGTGACGTGTCGTTGACAGAAGTGTGACGTGTTGTTGACAGAAGTGTGACGTGCTGTTGACAGAAGTGTGACGTGTTGTTGACAGAAGTGTGACGTGTTGTTGACAGAAGTGTGACGTGTTGTTGACAGAAGTGTATGTGACGTGTTGTTGACAGAATTGTGACGTGTTGTTGACAGAAGTGTGACGTGTTGTTGACAGAAGTATGTGTGACGTGTTGTTGACAGAAGTGTGACGTGTTGTTGACAGAAGTGTATGTGACGTGTTGTTGACAGAAGTGTGATGTGTTGTTGACAGAAGTGTGACGTGTTGTTGACAGAAGTGTATGTGACGTGTTGTTGACAGAAGTGTGACGTGTTGTTGACAGAAGTGTATGTGACGTGTTGTTGACAGAAGTGTATGTGACGTGTTGTTGACAGAAGTGTGACGTGTTGTTGACAGAAGTGTGACGTGTTGTTGACAGAAGTGTATGTGACGTGTTGTTGACAGAAGTGTGACGTGTTGTTGACAGAAGTGTATGTGACGTGTTGTTGACAGAAGTGTATGTGACGTGTTGTTGACAGAAGTGGTCGGAATTCACTGTGGGGCTGACCGACAGCACCTTCTTCTACACCAACGCCGCTGACGATGACGAGCTTGAGGATGCTGAGGAGGACATCAACTATGACGAGTACTTCCACGTGAGTCTTGTCTGTCCGTCTGTCGGTCTGTCTGTCTGTCACACACACACACACACACACACACACACACATACATACACAACCAAATCCCACTTCCACCCCACACCCACCCACATTTTTGGCGTTGCTTTTCTGTTTGCTGTGGATATGTACAAATGTCATAATAATGACTAATATGCGCGATTGTGTGTGTGTGTGTGTGTGTGTGTGTGTATGTGTGTGTGTATGTGTGTGTGTGTGTGTGTGTGTGTGTGTGTGTGTCCCGGGAGGCAGGAAGTGGAGAGTGACGAGGA